>NC_051156.1:182426843-182577927 GCF_013339745.2 Dermacentor silvarum
AATTGTTACAGTGGGTGCCCTACGTTTATATGTGTGATCACAGCGCTAACTGCATGGATAATTTTTTTTTTTTTCTCTACAGCCCGGCATACCATGACCATGTCATCCAAAAGGGTGCAGTTTGATGAGATGGAGGAGGAGCTGCTTGGAAAGGAAGCACTGGGGGAAGGCGTTAAGAAAAAGTTTAAAAACTCCTTAGACAGCGATGAAGAGGATGATGAAGTTGAAGACAAGAAGTACAACTTGCTTAACCCAGATGATGTAGAAGGTAAGTTGCAGTGTTATGGAAGGGCCTGTCTTAATAATCCTATAAAATCCTTGTCTCCAAACCCATGTGGCCATCTTCGTAGTTTGCGCAAATTATTTTGGATAGACCCATGTTATAAATTTGAAGCATGATTAAACGAGCGGCTCTAGTAGGGCCACCGTCTAATGTACACAAGCACTCACTTCTCTTATCATCCATCCCAATACTTTCTCTACTCTTCCCCAGTACAGAGTAGCACACTAGGTCAGGTTGAGATCTCTGCCTTTCCTATCAATAAAATCTATCTCTTGAAGTATGATGACATTTTCAAGCTAGTATCGTGCTCTGTTTGGCAATGCTTTCTCTTGACAGCTGCAGGCAAACGGCACCTTCTACATTACATCATTCTGCTTCAAATATGGCAGTCACGCACTCCACAAGTGCTGACCTGGCCATTTTTTTTATGCTGTCGCTATGTTTTTATTCTTTTATGACTAATTTCTGTTAGGAAAGATGCAGGTCAGGAAGTCATACATTTCTTGGAAGCTTTAATTTCTCAGTTTCATATTCCAATGTTGTGCCTGTATATTCTACATTTGCATGTTGAAAGAAATTTTAACTGGGCGGCAGTGAAACAAGCATTGGGGAAAACACAATGACGTCGTCTAGGTAGCAGAGGCAGATAGACCATTTGTAGCCACGAAGGAGAGAGTCCATCATGCGTTCGAACGTTGCGGGGGCGTTGCACAGTCCAAAGGGCATAACTTTGAATTGATAGAGGCCGTCCGGGGTGATAAAGGCAGTCTTTTCTCGATCCAAGTCATCAACAGAAATCTGCCAGTAACCCGAGCGCAGGTCTATGGATGAGAAGTACTTCGCACCATGAAGACAGTCCAGGGCGTCATCAATCCGTGGCAGCGGATATACGTCTTTGCGCGTTATTTTGTTTAAGGCACGATAGTCGACGCAAAATCTCCAGCTGCCATCCTTCTTTTTGACCAAGACGACAGGTGACGCCCACGGACTTGAGGAAGCCTCTATGACCATGTCTTTGGAGAGCATCTTGTCGACTTCTCGTTGTATGACCTGGCGTTCGGAATGGGACACACGATAGGGTCGTCGTCTGATAGGAATAGCATCTCCGGTATGTATTCGATGACTTACGAGAGACGTTTGACCGAGAGGGCGGTCATTGAAGTCGAAGATATTCCTATAGGTCGTTAGGAGGTGGTGGAGTTCCGTGGCTTGACAAGTCGGAAGATCAGGGGCAATCATCGTGGTAATTTCGTCGGGGAGTGGACTTGCCGGACCGCTTGCGAGAAAGGACGAACAAGTGTCCGCGTCTAGTGCCGCGACGTCGCATTCATCAAGTGCAGACACGTTGGCCACTGAGATGCCTTGCGGGAGAGCTTGAGTCGAGTTGCTGAAGTTCAGAAGCGGGAGCTGGACGTGGTTGTCGAAAACAGTCACGAGGGTGTGTGGCACAGCAATATTTCTGGTCAACAGTACTTCAACTCAGGGGCGGATCCAGGTTTTTTCTGAGGGGGGGTCAGCTTCTGTCAATGATGATGATGATAGTAGCCTTTTTCACTTACCGAAATGCACCGTTTCTGCTCACGATAAACCCGAATTTTATACGGCTAGAGCAACACCTGTAGCCCGCCGTGGTGGCTCAGTCAGCTCAGGTGTTGCGCTGCTGAGCACGAGATCGCGGGATCGAATCCCGGCCGCGGCGGCGGCATTTCGATGGAGGCGAAATGCAAAAATGCCCGTGTGCTTGCGTTGTAGTGCACGTTGAAGAACACCAGGTTGGCAGAATTAATCCGGAGCCTTCCACTACGGCGTGCCTCATAATCAGAACTGGTTTTGGCACGTAAAACCCCAAGAGGAAGAAGCCCTATAGCGAAGCCAGGTATCGGTTTCTCCGAGCATAAAAGAAAAGGACGTTACCCAATACAGCCATGTGCTTGGCGGCTGTGCCTGATAATACAGGGTGTTCAAAACTAAGATTTATGGTTTTCTTAAAATTAGACACTGGGAGGCACGCAAAGACCACCTGTGCAAATAACTTATGTGGCCAGGTGGGCACAAAGTGAGAGGATAATTATCGCTGTGAGCAGCCGAATTCACTTAAGTTGAACAATTATTTTTTTGTCGACTGCAGTAAGTGGGTATGTTTGTATTGAAAACTTAGAGACAGTAGTGTTTCTACACAGTATCGGTCGGAAGAATTATTCTAGCGTGTTTGGGCTCCGAGATATCCGACTCAAAATTTCTATTGTCGTACTGCGAAGAGTTATGGAATCGACGCGGGAGTGGTTTATGCTTTGCGTTGCTGTGGAAGGGAGGCATTTTGAACGTTTTTAGGGCATTGACATCCTGATGGGTGAAGTGTTGTCATGAGATTCGTGCATGACAACATCAAACTTAAAACGGCAGTATATATGAAATATTCGTTAGCATAGCTAAAAAGGTTTCGGTTGTTGATGGTGTAGTTGTTGCTTTTGATTTCAATAAAACTTACAATACTTGGAAATCAGCAGTCACTTTATTTGCGTAGCCCAGGAAATGACCATGCCCGGTCGTCTAGTCACCATTACGCACGCGCATTGCCCTCCGGCTTCTCCGCTCGCGCCATTATCTCGGCATGGCAGCTGCCGCCAGCTTTACAGGCTGCGCGGTCGCGTGTTACGACAGCGGTTACGGGTTCTTCGATTTCTTTTATTTCGCCAGCCGTCAGGGGAAGGGGGACAGTTATTATCTTTGCCAATGCCTCCGCCGCGTTGTCAGACTAAACGCCGCACCCAACAGCCGCGTCACATCATGGAGGAGCTTTGCGCCAATCCTCACTCTTGCATGCGCAATCATGCGAACGACAATTAAAATTTGGAGTTGGATATCTTGGAGAATAGACATGCTAGAAGAATTCTATCAAGTGAAACTGTGTAGAAACACGGCTGCCTCTAACTTTTCAATACAAACATACACACTTACTGCAGTCGATAAATAGTTAATTATTCAATTTTGGTAATATTCGGCGGCTGACAGCAATAATTATTATCTCACTTTGTGTCCCCCTGGCCACATAACTTATTTGCCCAGGTAGTCTTTACGTGCCTCCCAGTGCCTAATTTTAAGAACACCATAAAGCTTAATTTTGAACACCCGGTATATCTGGCCTGTATTGTTTCTTAACATAAAATTTGGGATGATCTGTCGCAGGTTTGTTATAAATGCGTAAGCACGGGTCCATCTTTGGAGTTCTGTTGGGACATCTTGATTTCCTTAAGAAGATTCTTTGTGTTCGGCTGAGACACCTTCGTTTGCTTTGGAGCTCCAGCGCGGCAACCACTACGCTGGTTGTTTACGATATGCGAATCACCGCGTATGAAGAAGACTCACGACGCCACCTACAAGAACGATGTGGCCTAGTAGCCGAGAGCGCGAGCCAGCGTCTACATGTTTTGCTTCCCACGCGACGTCATCCTTTTACACAAGGCGCGCATCTGCTCCCGTTTCTCTAACCACGCGTGGTTAGCGCGCGGGCGTTGGCCGCTGACGTCACGCTCCCCCACTTCGCAGCCGCAGCTCGAGGCTTCGCCCGGCTCCGCGAGAACGGCCACTCAGATAAACGGATGCGACGGCTTTGAGCCTCCTATGATTAATGTACGACAATAAAACTGGGAAGTTACAATGAAAAACTTGTAGCGTACGAACCGTACTGTGCTCGTACTGGATAATGTCAACGTGTAACTGTGATCACACTTCTTTCTGGGGTTTTACGTGCCAAAACCCGTGATCACACTGAGTGCTACAGTATAAAACAAAGTTGCCTATGCGAAGTTCTTAGTTTAGCTGTTAGTTGTCGTTATTATTTATATATGAACACTTCAGCGAGAGATCTCTTTCATTAAGCAGGTTGGTCGCGGAACCGATGACAGCCAATGAGGCAACCGATGACACCCCAATCGGGAACTGAGTTGATCAGTTGCGAAGGCGCTCGCGTGGACATCTGCGTGCTTGGCAAAAGGCACGTCCCCTCGTTCATTCGACGCCACCGGTGGGAAGAGACGGCCGGCGCCAGGAGGTCCAAGGTGTTCATGTGAAAAAATAACTACGGCAACTTCGCGACACCACACCCCTACGGAATAAAACTAAGCTTGTGAGCGAGCTAGCTTTACTTCTACATGGCTCATACCACTGGTACTCGCGGAAAATAATTTTGAAGAATGCTGGTGGCGATACTTTTTTTTGGGGGGGGGGGGGACAGGGCCATTCCCCTGTCAGCAAGAGGGCGATGCAGAAATCTGAGGAGGGGGGGGGGGGGTCAGGACATCCGGACATCCCCCCTGGATCCGCGCCTGCTTCAACTAGTGGAGACACTATGTAGTCGCCGTCTAGAACTGGGGATGCCGTCGTCAAGGCAACACACGTGGCGGCTTGTGGTGCCAACCGAACATAATCGACAGAGCATAAGCGGTGTGACGGTAAATCTGGAACATCCGCCAGTTGAGGAAGCTCAAGTTGAAGGACGCCGGTTGCACAGTCAATGAGAGCGGCATGGGCCGACAAGAAATCAAGTCCGAGAATGACGTCATTGGGGCATTGCTTGAGAACCGTAAACAAAACAGATATATGGTGACCGACGATGGTGATGCGAGCTGTGCACATTCCGATGACTACGGGACTTCTTCCATCAGCGACGTGAATAATACCAGTAGCGGCGGGGGTAAGTACTTTCTTAAGGCGACGACGAAGGTGATTACTCATCATGGATATTTGTGCCCCAGTATCGACGAGTGCGGTAACAGTTAAGCCGTCAACGTCAACGTCGATCAAGTTTCGTCGCGTCGGCAATACGAAGAGAGGATTTGAGGTGGAAGTCGAAGATGCAGCGTCACCTCTAAGAGCTGCATCCCTTAGTTTCCCTGTTTAAGGTTGAGCGGCGATGTCGGACGTCGTCGTAGAGACGAAGGAGACGACGGCCGACGCGCTGGCGGCGTAGGGGTGGATCGACGTTGTACGGCTCAAAAGGCTGGAAGCGGCAGTAGCTATCAGTGTTGTATGGTTGGTATGGATGAGCGGGCTGAAAACGGCGGTAGTTATCGGTGCGGCTAGCAGTGTCATACCGGGTTAACGGCGACACTCAACGGTTGTGGCAATGGCGCGCGACGTGACCGATACGGCGGCAGTGGAAGCAAATCGGCCAATTATCTGCCGTACGCCATTCAGCCGGATTACGAGAGCGCGGATAAAACCGTTGTTCCTGGGGCGGTGATCTCGGGCGTGGCGGCGACCTAGGGCGAAAGTCAGTTGTCCGAAACTGAGCAACGGCGCAGACGGCGAAACCCAAGTTGCCGAGTTCCGCCCGCACAATGGACTGGACCAGGGAAACGGCCGGCACGTGAAAATCGTCGTGGCCATTGTTGGGGAGAGCAGGAGCAATAGCTTCGATTTCCCGTCGGATGATTCGTGTAATTTCCGACGGTGGCGATGACTGCAGACGAGAGTCCTGTCCGTCTTAGCATGATGACGTCGGGGCGGTGTTCGGTAGCCGAGCGAATGACCTCGCAATACACCGACTTTTGGCCTGCTCAAAATGCCGGCATTCTTCAATAATTGCGTCGACGGTCGCACAATTTCGGCACAGTAATAGGTTGAACGCATCGTCTGCGATTCCCTTAAGTACGTGACCAACCTTGTCCGACTCCGTCATGTCCATGTCCACTTTACGGCAAAGAGCCAAAACGTCCTGAATGTAGGATATGTATGGTTCAGTGGACGTCTGAGCGCGGATGGATAGCTCTTGCGTTGCGGCCGCCTTTCGACCCATGGGCTTCCCAAACAAGGCAATAAGTTTTGTTTTGAAAGTGTCCCAACTTCCAATCTCTGCCTCATGGTTATTGAACCACACCTTTGCCGTTCCTTTGAGGTAAAACAGCACGTTCGCCAGCATCATTGTCGGGTCGCAACGATTGACCTCACTGATGCATTCATAATTGGCAATCTAATCTTCAACGTCAACTTCATCCGTACCGCAGAACGTTCCCGGGTCTTTAGGGTGTGTAACGATGATCGTTGACGTTGTGATCGGCGCTGGTGCAGGCGTTGCACTGGCCGGCACAGGCGGCGTGGTCGTGGTCTCGTCTGTCATAATAATGACCCCGACTCGACGACCACTGCGGAGCTCCGTTGTACAGCGCTTCTTCTGCTACCCAGCACCTCCACCAAATTGTCACGGGGATTCACAAGTACACGGGAGAGACAATATTTATAGGCTGCTGCTACCAGCGAATGGCTGACAGCATCACACGAGGCATGTCCCGTCTTCTTCCTCTTCGCATAGCACAGCGGTCCTTTAATGGCAGGCTCATACGCAATGCCTCGTAACAATATAATTCAGCAGTACATTTATGCAATTAAAGTTTTTTTTTGTTGTTGTTGTTGTCATCGTCAAAGGGTCCTTATACTGCATTATTCATTTTTGTCTCTGTGTGTTATTAAAGCACATTGTAGAGCTGAAAGCGTCATCTGATTACCTTATTATCGTATCATTTAGGACAGGAAGACAAAACCATTGAGTATGATGGGAACATCAAAATCACTCCATTCAACATGGAAGATGAAATGGAGGATGGTCATTTTGACAAAGATGGCATGTTCATCTTCAACAGAGAGAAACCGGAGATACGTGATAACTGGCTTGACAACATTGATTGGGTCAAGGTGAGCTTTATCACCTGCACTATGTACTGGTACATGAAATCATGAGGAAATTTAAGCATATTTTTAATATTGCCTTTTTTTTTTTGCAGTTGTCATATGTTCAATGTGTGATACTTTTGATGTGTTGTGTATTCAGCTAATTGCATATCCTGAGAGGTAAGCTTATAATGCATGTGCATTTGTAATAATGTAACTATGTGTTGAATCTGTATATGTGACCAGATTTCCCAAACCACAAAGTGGGATGGAAAAGTGGTGGGTGTAAAAGGTAACATGATACATGAAGAGGTGCACAAAAGCAGCAGTTTATACATGGCTGTAATGTACAAACTAACTGCATTGTTCGGGTAAGAGGTTGACCGCACACGACAAGTTCTGCCAGGAGCAACGACGGGCGTGAGAACCGTGCAGGCTAGGCCAGTGAACATATAGGGGTGAACACAAAGACAAACACAGACATGAACATAGAACCACCCTTGCGGGCTGGTGTTCGAAACCGGTTTGCCCCTTAAGGGGCGGCGGGACACCGCGCAGCAACACCCAGGCGTTCATTAACCACACACACTACCGGGCGTGGCTAATGAACGCACCGAATGTACCGTAGCACTGAATGTACCGTAGTCGTGGCCCAGTGAATTGGGTGTCCGCCACGGTTACGGGAGGTGGCTGGTTCGAAACCCACCGTTCGACACCCAACGGTTCATTATCGCTGGGTACAGGTGTCCCACGACCCGGCGCCCGGTAGTGTGCGTGGTTAATGAATGCCTGGGTGTTGCTGCGCGGTGTCCCGCCGCCCCTTAAGGGGCAAACCGGTTTCGAACACCAGCCCGCAAGGGTGGTTCTATGTTCATGTCTGTGTTTGTCTTTGTGTTCACCCCTATATGTTCACTGGCCTAGCCTGCACGGTTCTCACGCCCGTAACTGCATTGTTATTTGTAGAGTTAGCTGTTAGGCTTGCCGGTACATATTTCTAAAATGTACCATCTAGCCCAACTGCAAACTCTCCAAATGAGACGTTGTCTGGAATCGGCCCCTCTGCCTTCTCTCTTCTCTTTAGTCCATATATTTTGCATCTCAATATATAAACCTTCAGCGTTATTTGGTTTTTACAAAAAATACAGCCAAGGGGGAAGATTTGAGGGGGTTAGGAATATTCACATTAAGTATCACATCTGTTTCCATTGTGATGTGAAAGCAGTTTGTGTCCATTCGGGATTCTCAACGTAACCTAAGTATGGGAGGTCTTTTGCACATTCACACCTACTTTGTCATTTTACGGTGGGCTGGACAAAAATCAGTGCCTTTTGGACAATAGGATCAGAACCATAAGAGTGGGACATTTTCTGCTTAAATGAGAACATCTGGTCACTTTAGTCTAACATGTTTGTGCTATATGAGACAGTCATCAAAATACTAACTGTGATCACAGTTTGTGAAGGAAGTAGCATTGATTACGAGTTGAGTGTTGTGAACCATCTCAACAGCCTTATGTTAAAGGGACACTAAAGGCAAATACTAAATCGATGTGAGCTTTTTAAATACCATTCCTGAAACCTCACAACGCTTGTTTCGTGCAAAGAAAAGACTTAGTTTATGAGAAAATTGCATCTTAAGGGTCGAAATACCTTTATGGCAATTCAAATCTCCCGCCACGCCAACTGGGGAGGGGTGACGTTGCATATGCCATCACCGCCCTTTGCTGCCGTCGGTGAGTAAAATGGCGCCCAACAGATGGCGGTACGATGCGCCGCTGCAGCTGCGCATCGGTCAAGTGGCGTAGACCGTTCGGGCATCCCGCGACATCTCACGGAAGTGGGATTCTCTGCTATTTGCAGTTTGTGTGAGTTTCGCAAGCCAGAAAAACCAGCGCAGCACTACCCAATAAAAGAACTACTGAAATGCAAAAGCACGGGCGGCGCAGAGTCGAGCTAAAACGAAACCTTTCAACTGCCCGCATCGTTGTCAACGGTGAAATGTCAATGAGTTCTTTTTCCTTAAAATGAAATAGAACTAGTGAAGTAGCATTTTCTTTCATCTTATAATACAGTACTATGATGTTTTTTATAACGAGTGGTTGAGTTCTAATGACACAATTTAAATGAGGAGTGCCTTCGTCATCGGGCAAGTACTTGAATGTCCGGGGGAGTCTCTAATCGTGTCCTGCATTTACCTCAGTTTCTCGATTACTAAGGCTCTGTTTGCGATAATATTGATGCCTTAGAGATACCCGAGCACTAATTCATCACTTTAGCTTGACTTAGTATTTGCCTTTAGTGTCCCTTTAATGATTTTCACGGGGAGGCAGTATATACCACTGCAAAAAAAAAAAAAATGAAGAATTGGAGAAAAATGAAGTATGTAACTGATGTTTTCCTGGATACAATATTTTGTTTTGGGTATATTGTGGGAATTGTCACTGCACTCAGTCGTTTGAGTACGCATATATTTTGAAGTTTACTGTAATTTTGATTCTTTGTTTATTACATTTGCAATGTTGAATTCAAGTTCACTGTGTTGGAATATTCAGCTTGTTGCACCCTTTTTCTGTCTGTATGAGTACGCATGTTAGACATGAACAGATATTTCCTTGATAAAGAGGAAGCCACCTCATACTTTTGCTACTGTGATATTTTCACTTTCAGCATTCTCCTAGATTACAATTCATGTGAGAATGATCAAAGAGCATTATGGTATCTGCAGTTGCTTTGAAAATCAGACCAGCTGAATGAATTTCACCAGTGTGTGTACCTTAGATTTAACTACACTGAAGGAGTGAGGGTGTCTATCATTGATGCTTGGTATACAGCAAGCAGAGTCTGTCGAACACAGGCTTTTTGTACTATACAGAACAGCAGCACTCAAGCTTCATCTGCGGGAACCAATGGGATCTTAACACTTCAAGATTATGCATTACTTCTAAAAGTGATTTAGGGTGCTAAAAGTGCTCCACTTGTACAAAGCCATCATCATCTTGCCCATGTGACTTAAACATGCAAATAATGCACAAGGGACCCTGCATGTAATCGGGTCCTGCTCTCTTTCACGTGCTTCAGGTGCAGCCTTCAAAACAAGCTATAGAAGACAGCAGAGGCTCTGAAGACTCTGAAGATGAGGAAAGTGTCGATGCACTAGCACTTTATGGAGAGATGCTGGAGATCATGCAGCCTGGTGAGACTGTCCTGTCTTGCATCAAACGCCTGGGAGGCGGGAAGCGAGATTCGACAATAAACCGCTGGAAGAAGAAGAAGCAGGAGCCAAGCGAACCAGGTTGGTCACTCTATTGCTTGGGCGGCAGAGTTGATGTGTTGACATCATTATAATGGCATCATCATCTCGCATACGATTTCTCTTCTCAACAAAAGTGACATATTTGATATTACAGAATACTAACCTATCAATTTAGCTTCTCTTCATGTCGTTTTTAAAGGGCCCTTCACCAGGTCTGGCCATATTGAGCTGACAAGCGCAGTTCATACAATGTGCACTAATGATTGTGTCTGCAAAGTATTACACCGCTACGTGCCACGAAAACCGCTGAAATTTCAAAACGAACGCCAGGCGCCCTTCTCCTCGCGGCTACTGCGCTCCCAGCTGGAGAGTTGACGTCAATCACACAAGTGTGCTGCGTAATTCGCAGTGCTGTGACGTCACTCACGGTGACATGTGACTGAGAATTATTCAAGGCAGCAGCAGTTATTTGTTTGATCTGTTGCTCCAGTAGACGAATTAAAGTTTGGAGAAATAATAAAACCTACAAAGCGAATGTCTGCATGTCCTTGTTTTACTTCGTACTATAGCAAAAGAGATGTACTTCCGTTTCGTCTGCTTGTTCCCACGTCGTGCAGTTGCTCGCACAGAGAATGAAACCATGTCATTTTCTACAGTGTTGCAGCGCTCTATCATGCTCTTTGATCCACTGCTCTTCTCCCAGGGGGAGAAGGCAGGGATTGTAACGTGTGCGTGATGTGGTCCCCTGGCTCCAGTATGGGAGAACACCGGGAAGGATCTTTGCTTGCGGAGGCTAGACAGGGGCAAGTGGCGAGTGTGTCGATGTTAGCAGTGAAGCTTGCCTCCTGAAATCATGGGTTCGCGATATTTCGAACATTTCCATATCTGCTAAAGATGTACCAATTTGATAAATTATTGCAGTAGAATGCTCCCTAGAGGGCACGTAACAATTTCTAGCATATAACTAAAATTTGCTATGTGGGCCAGGTGAGGGTCCCTTTATAGTCCAACTGCAACCAAATTTTGGAACGCGTACAAAGCTTAGTTTTAGACAGTGTAGATATAGAGCAGTCTTTGTGCAAAGTTCTACATTTCAAATACGAGTGGATGTATCGCGAAAAGTGAGTAATAATAGACATTTTTGATACCTAAACTTTGGGGAAAAAAAAAGAAACTGTCATAATCATTTTAGAAAAATTATGCATAACTTCAAACATTGAGGACCTAGACATAATTTCCGAGATCATGCAAATCTCGGAGGCCATGTGCTGGGATTAGCGTCATATCCACTAACCACCAGGTGCCCGTATCATCTGCTTTCGTGCCATACAAATGTTGTTAATAGGAAATTTAGACAATTATAAGCTCAGAAGCTTTGCCAAGATTGCTTCGGTAGTATACACATTAGTATACATTTATAAGAATTTAGCCAAAGTGAAATTCCATTGTAGTTGGCCTTTAAGTGTTCTTTAATCTTTGCCTTAAAATGTTGACACGCAGGTTGAGGACTTTTCTGCCAGTACTTCAGCGCACATAATGCTGTGCAGAGGAAGAACTGCAAACAACTAATGCTGTCACTGTGGCTTGTTTCGGAGCAATTGATTTGCGATTACCTAACACACCTGTGGTGTCTAGCTTCCACATTAGGACATCTACACCTGGAATGTGTGGCAGCTGCCATTATTAAAGCATGTTTGTGCATTTTTTTTTATGTACGCTTCAGATAGCACCAAGGATGTGGCACCAAAGGAGCACCTCCTGCGGATGACAGAGCTAGCTGACCAACTGGTGTCAACTGGTGACATGGACATTTACCAGCAGTCATACGAGCGGCTCAAATTCTTGCGAGAACACAAACAGAAGGCCAAAGAGGCCAAAGCTGCAACTACAGCTGTAGAGGGGTCTTCCTTCGACATGTTTGCAGATGATGCCGACAGCACCAAAGCTACTGAGCCGTTACCCGTCAAAAAGGAGAAAGCAGGAGCTGAAAATAAAAGCGATGGTATGTGGTCACCCCCATCCCCCGTTTTTTTTTTTTTTTTTCCACGTCATTAGCTGCTAGAGGGACACTCCTGTTCAGAGAATGCATGCAGCTGCATTACATCTTGTGCTTCGGCTGGACAGACTGCATCAGTAAAAGTACCTGGCATAATTCATCTGCATCTCAAAAATTTGCTGACTTAAAGTGACTCGCCTCTATTAAAGAAAACATACCAGCTTCCAAGACACACCATTGGTTGCACTTGTTTTACTAGTTGAAAAAAAGAAATAAAGGTAGAATGGATTTGTGATGTACATTTACATTGTACAAAGTCATGCACAAGATTTCAAGGATTTGTTGGCACATTTTGTTACATGTCTGCAGTGTAGACTTCTCTTGTTACACAATCTTGCCAAAAAAGGAATGCAAGTGGTTTCACACCTACACACAATTTGTGGCCTCCAAAGAATGCTTTTGAGAGAACTGAGAAGCAGACTGTCTTTTTTTTTCCTGCCTTAGCCAATATAATACTTTTTAAGGTCTTCCAGTCTCTCATCACTGTCACTTTCATGTTTTCAGATACAGAACCAGTGAGCTCATCGATAGGCGAGGATGAAGTGATGTGGGAGTTCAAGTGGGAGGAGTCGGATGATGCACCAGTGTACGGATTGCACACATCGGCTCAGATGCTGCAGTGGGTGCAGGATGGATACTTTCAAGACGGCGTCTGGGTCCGCAAGGCACACGAAACCGATCGTCCATTTTACAGCTCGAGCCGAATCGATTTTGACCTCTACGTCTGAAGCCATCTCTTGCCGAGAACAATCTGTTGACCGAGACACAGAATGCATTGTCTCTCTTTTGCTGTTGTTTTTAAGTGTTGCAGTTCAACAGGCATAGGCAATATAGTCAGTGTACAAGCGAGAATATGGACCTGAATAAGAGGAGGCTTGCTGTGCTCATTGGGGAATTGCAAAACTGCGACATTCTGGAAATGAAACGTTGTGCTTCTGTAGACACCTCCATGCATCCAACGTTTCGTGCTGCATTTTCTGTTTAACACTGTTGCCCATTGATACGTGGAAAGCACCAATACATACTTGGCATGATGCCATTGTTAGTGCACTATGGAGAGATGTTCCTTGCTCTTTTTTTATTCTGTTTGATGTCCACTGCACATTGCTCTGTGTCCTCTTACTGTTGACAGCATATCCACGTTTCCTTCACTTGTAATTTTGCTATGCCTGTGGTAGCTTTGTGAGAGAGTCAGAATGAAAGGACAGGAATTATTGCCGTTGTAGTTATACAGTTAAACCTGGATATAACAAAATTGACAAATTCCCGGAAAGCTTTGTTATAAAGAGGATTTTGTTATATGCAGGTTCGGCACGAAAATTCGAAAAAGAAACGCTTACCGTACTTACTCGATTCTAACGCGCACCCATTTTCCGTTTTCGTCTAAGCACTCATCCTTTGAATGTCACACCAGGTACTGGATGCGTGGACGCGTGTCCTTTCGCACAAGCGCTAGGCACCGGAAACGAAGAGCGAGAGTCACGATGGCGTTGTAGCGTCATATAGTGTTACAGTAGAACCCCGCTGTTACGTTCCTGGGTGCTGTTTTTTCCCGGCTGTTACGTCGTTTTCGGCCGGTCCCGGCACAGCTCCCATAGAACCCAATGCATTGGTAACCCCGCTGTTGCGTCGCAACTGTGAGACCGTTCCCGCATCATACGTTGCGAACTGCCACCCCACGCCGGCCTGAGTGCCCATTTTGACTTTTCATGTCGCTTTGCTTGGTGGCTTGACGATGGCATTCGACGCCCAAAGTGCCGGGGGCGATACCTATGACGTATTTCAGTTTCCGCCAGCAAAAGTATGGCCCTTGAGATCCGTATTTGCTATATAAAGATGGTGTCTATGACGTGTTGTGGCCCTAAAATTGGTTTTGGCTCACAGATGTTCCGTATGGTTCACAGATGGTCCAAGGGCGATAACGCAGTCGCCGCGCGCCGTATGCTATATGTGCGAGTGAAAACGTGTGAGGGGAGCCGACGACGTGCTAAATCTCACGCGCGCAAGAAAGAAAAGCAGGGAGGAAGTGCGCCTTCTTCCGTTGCGCTCGAGGCACCAGCGAGGGGGGGAGGGATAGCGGGCGGCGTTGTACTGTACTCTGGCATCAACTGCGTACTGCGCGGCGGCGCGCGGTCGCGCGGGCCGTATCTTGAAAGCGATCTGCGTTGGGGCAGAGTCTAGGCAGTGTAGGCACAGAACACCCATACAAACTTGTGTAGGTGCGTCGGCGGCTCGTAGCTTTGTGTGTGCTGTGTGTTCTCAGTGCTCAGTTTGCGTTGAAGCGATAGACAACAGCACGAAGGTCACTTCGCTCGCTTCTGCAGTGGAGCTTCCAAAAGCCGCCAGCGTTTGGCAGCGCTCATCGAATGTGATGTGTCACAGCGTCTGCCAGCGCGTCGGCAACATCAAGTGGAAAAGGAGAGTGCCGGCTTGGTGGGCTAGGCCAGCTGCAGCAAGCGGCTGGATCAGGTTTGAATTAAGGGAGGGGGAAGATCGCCGGGTCGAAGGATGCAGGCCCGCCTCGCACACGCTCGCACGCACGCACACGTGCGCTCTCATCGCATTCCGTCGCGGCGGAGAAGGTGCTTCTGGTTGCTGCTAGCGCAAAAACAACAAAATTTTTGGCGAAATCTCTAGGTTGTCGGTGGGGAAAATTTGTTATTTCAAGGGGGTCTCCCGCTGCCACTTCGTTACGTAGAGGTCTCAAATACATGTGCTTCTATGGAGTAACGGCGAGGAATAGAAAAAATTCGTTATATGGAGGTTCGTTATAAGCAGGTTTAACTGTATACCATCGCTTTACTCATGTACTAACAGTGGTCATCGGCACGCACAGATGTGCTAATAATCGTTTGGCATTTTGCTGGATGTGGTTACAACCGTACAAGTTGTACCTATATACTAGTATATTATGCAATAGAAGTACTGCCACACAAGTTGTCCTGAAGTTGGCAAGTATGAAGGACATTACCGAGCATTCGGTACGAGCATGTCATTGTTTTTTAACTACTCATGTCACTTCTCTTTAATACAGTGTTTTAGTAACCTTAGAAAATTTTAAGCTAGCAGATGCATGGCATGAGGGGAAGCACGACTCTTAATTGTCCAAAATTTGTAGTGTTTGTATTTGCTGTACTCTGTGGCGCTCTGACGATCTTTGTCACTCGTCTTGTTAAAGGCACTCGTTTGTGACTTTTATATGTAAAGCTGTCGTCAACTTAGTTTAATTGGAGCTGATTCATTAGTAATGTTATGAGAAGCTGTCATTTCAAGTGGCATTGTGCTAAGCATCGTATTGAAGTAGGAGAAATGGTTGGTGTCATTTTGTTTTGTTTTCTTTCAAGTTGTCTTTGTTATGTTTTGTCAGTGTGTCACAATGTCTGGTGATGCACCATGAAAGCACATACTTTATTCAAAGCATTCTCTGACTGAGAAAGGAGAGCAGCAGCATAAGTGGCGGTGTGCACCAGCTATGTGGGATATTCAAATATAATTGCTTTACTGCCCGACCTTTAAGTTTTGTGAAGTTTCACGTTAATGAGCGTGTCATGTCCCAAGGACGCTGCTGGATGCAAATAAAGACTGCACATCTTAACGAAGGTGTGTTATGGTGGGTTTTACATATCCTAGAATAAAGTGTTGCAAACCTCATCGTGCTTTGAGAGTAACAGAGAAACCGTGTGTACTCACTCCTAGAGGTGTCATGATGCTTGTATGGAAAATGACAGTTTTGAAGTTGTTCCCTTTGCCAAATATGAACACAAGCAAAAGTTCCCATGCCTCTGCTGAGCTTTAAAGCATACCTGCCAACCTGTGAACTTTGTATAATCTCATGGCCATGGCCGGGAGTAGAGGGGGAGGGGGGGCATATTTGGGTTTTCTTTGTTTAGTTTGCCTTAAGCATGGCGCCTTTTGTGGTATACATATGCTTATTATTATAATTGTTTCCCATTAGATACAGCACACAATCCACAACAAACTTTGAACAGCATTAAACTCACAAGCAGCACATTGTTTTTGAGGCAACAATGGCTTTTGCAGCAACCTTGGTGTTGCCGATTTTATCTGGTACAGAAGCATGTCTGACTAGACCTGCACAAATCAAGTATCCCTCTATGGTCCTTTTACCCTCTGAAGATTTCTAAGGATGTCTTCGGAGGCAGAACAATGAAAATTTTCACAAGCAGTATTTTTCGTTACATTTGATGCTGCTTTCGTAAAATCGTAAAAGGAGCTCAAATTCTTACACTTTACTAAAAATGTGGGAGAGTTGGCAGGTATGCTTAAAGGGACACTAAAAGAAAACATTAAGTTATATATGCCATATATACAGCTGGAAGTTGGAGCATTCTGATACGCCACCTGCACACATACAGCAGCTTAGAGTTTGGCGGGTAGGCTGGGAGGAGGTATTAAACAGTATTAACACTCCCCCCCCCCCTCCTTCTCTACCATATTATGGCCCACTGGCAGTCACTGGAAAGTGTGAATGCATGTCATAAATAGCCATGCTGAAATAAGGTTCCGTGTAGGCGGTCGAAGGTGCAAGTTTGTTTAATTATTGTTGCTGTCAGTGTTGTGTTGACCGGTGAAGAGAACGCAGATTTGTGAGATACATCATTGCAAATGCCTGGCTGGGTGTTTTGCTTGCTCTTTAGATATGTGATGCTCGTTGGCATGACCCTACTCTACCTTACCACATGTGGAAACTTCTGGATCACAATTTAAGGGACATTGGGCTGGTACACAAGTGTTCCAGGGATGGAAAAACAGATTGGAGCACAAAGAGTGGCTCTGTCAAAGCCTTGTTCTTGGATGGAGTGAAAATTTACGGTAAGGAGATGGTATATAGCCATCTGGCCTAATTAGAAAGAAAATTAATGAGGCCCGATGGGCTGTAGCGCAGCTTTAGTACTTAGGCATCCATGCAGAATGTGCCAATTCATCTGATCGTGACACATGAATTGACTGTTAGGACACTGCACGTGGCAATCCAGAGATGTGCACAAACATATACTTCTGCAGAACCATCCTTGTCCATTGTGTGCTGTAAGGCATACACTTATGTTAACCTGTTCATGTGACTAATGCTTACTTTAAAACGATGGTTGACCAGGTTACGTTCAGAGATGCTCGGGTACTACGACTAGGCACGCACGTGGGACAATGAGGATGCAGAACACTACTACAAATAATAAGTAGGAATGAAATCGCACTTAGAGGTAAATTTAGTCCTTAACTGCAGGTTTTAAAATGTTGTCTCGCTAATTCTCTGCCGTGCCCCTGATTGTATGGAGGTGCGCAAAAGCATGTCAAGACCAGAGTCATGACGACAGTCTGTCTACTTTAATTTTTTCTTCCACTCTGGGAAACTTGCACTTGCTCCCGCTGTGCTCCTTATGGCCAACAGAGTTGCGCCTATTTGATTGGGAGTTATAAATTCTATTCATTTCAAGATCTTGAATTTCCACAGGCCCCTAAATTTAATATTCCTGTTAAACTGGTGTGTTGTAATTTGATGTGTCGTATACAAAAAATTCGCACGGCTTCCTCGCATCACTGTACTACGGAGACGGAAGAGCTGACCGCTTTTCAAAACTACTATGTGTGCGCCGTCAATTGTCCCGCACCTTCCAGAGGCCTTCTGCATCATTCTATGTGAGAACCTTTGCTTCTTCAAAAACTTTCGGATCGCTTTCGAATTCGATATTCCCAAGGCTCGCAATCATAGATCCGAGAGCCTTCGCATACTGTCTGGCACGATTTCCCGTTACATGCACGTATATATACTTCCAACACCTGCCAAAAGAGGGAGCCGCCTTCCCCCCACATGACATCTTGCTCAGAAGGCAGTCTTGAACGCGCGTTTTAGCTACGCTATACTACGATATACAGCTATAATTATAGATCATCGCACGCAAAGAGCACTACGGCGAGCTGCTGCACACCAGAGACGATAAAACGCGTATATTTTACAACTCGATCCACAAACGCGCGATGCCTAATGAACTTTTTTGGCAGCGCCTTCGGTGACCGTAGCGAGGGCTTCGACGATGGCGGCCATGTGGTCGGTGCCGGTGCCGCAGCATCCTCCGAAGAACCTGACGCCGGCTCCGTACCACTCGACCACCTGCGACTGCAGCTTCTTGCGGTCCTTGGGCGGCTGGCCGAACACTCCCACCTCGTGAAACTCGGCGTCGGGCCGAGCGACCAACGGTGGCCTCCCCGCCTTCCAGACACCCGACAACAGTGGTGCCACCATGTGCGCCTGGATCCGAAGCGGCATTGCGACACACCAGTGAAAAACAACAAACGAATTGTAATATGTGTCTTGGACCAGTCGGCAGTGCGCACGCACTTCAAGAAATGTATAACGCAATGACACGGGACGAAAAAAGAGCACGTTTAGGCATGATGTCGCGCGGGGTAATTTGCAAATGAGAGTTCTCGGCCCGTGGCCCTATTCTACAACTGCAAGGTGACAACAAAAGTCTTGCTGAAGTTTCTGCATGATACGAAGACGAGCAGCTCGATAGTACTGCCGCTGTCTAATCTACATCATCCATTCCAATATTTTCACTCCTTTTCCCTCTTCCCCAGTGCAGAGTAGCAGACCAGTGCGCACCCCTTTGCCTTTCCTGTAAATATATCACTCCTATGAATGCATAAAACTAATAGAACGCACAGCACGACGTACGGTGCCAAGCGTGCAGCCTTTGGTCCATTTCGTCAGTAACATGACGCGTAGGTGCCGTTTATTTAGCCGCCACTGTGGATTGGCGTCTTGCGCTTTCACTATACCTAGCTGTTCACTTTTCTTAACTGTGCGCCGCGCCCTCGCGCTGAAAATTTAGCGAAACAAGGAAGAAGTGCGATGCAGATCGACGTCACGCGCATCTACCAAAAAATAGCAGAACCGCAAGCTCTCCGAGAGAAGAGCCCATTCCCGAAAAGCAACCAAAGGTTATAAAGCAATGCTCGAGCAATTAGACTCATGAAGTCACTTTATTTCGTTTTTTTTTTTTTTTTTCCACAAACTGAAGCTTTCTTTGTCTCTTCCCTCCCGATTTTCGGGTGCTGTTGAGCCACTGTGTATGTCCACTCATGGCCAACTAAGCCAAAGCCTTAAATGTATTTGGGTATGTGTGGCACATATTCTCTGTGCATAAACCTCTCATCAACATTCTTCCCTCAACATGTTGCAAGAAAGAGTAAATGCAAGGCACGTAAGGCTGATTTACTACCCTGCACGGGGGTCGATGTACCAACCCTCGAGAAGCATCGTACATCGCATACGTTTTCATGACAGAGACGTCTAACAGGCGAGGCCGTGCGCGTACGTGTCATCCGCTATACTGCTGCTACCTCACCAGCTCAAACAAGCGGCAGATTTTCATTATATTTTTTGTGATTTTTGATGACTCGATTGGAATTAATTGCGAAAAATGAAGGTTGCCTAGGTATTACCGTAGAAAATTAAAAGGGCAATGTTTCCCTTTTTGAACTTCGCGCGCGAGCCGCAACGCCAGTGCGTTAGTATGACGTCGCGAGTTTCAAAATATTTTCAAATGTTCGGCTTCTTTTGTTCAGAAAAGTTCTAACATGGTTGGCGCACTTTAATTTATTGCCGCCCACACATGTACGCCGACACCTTGCACGAACAGGCGCAGGTGACATCTTATGAGACGGGTATGGCATGTACGTCGGGCTAAGTAAGGATAAGGAGGTAGTAAAAAACCTCCTTGACCAAGGAGGGAAAGGATCCACCGTACTTCGGGGCTGTGGATCATCTGCTAAATGCACGTAACTTTGCTGCCTCACTTCAATTGTCAGTTAGTGGATCTTGGATATCCAATTCACCGGCTGAACATTCCGATGTGTCATGCCCAAAGTAATATGAATGCTATCTGCCACAGGCGATTAAAATATGTGTTCCGGCGACGACGACGGAAAAGCGCCTGGAGTGTCCATATAATTGCTATCGCAATAAAAAAAATGTATGTTGTTGCGTCAAGTTGAAACGATACGGTGACCTCGTTAAAGGAGCCAAGCGGAAGAGAAAACAAAATCCTAAGTTCGTTCTTGTAAGCGTCACAATTGCGTAAGCGCGCCACTTCCGTGAGCATCCGTCTGTCACGTGACCTCCCCGCTGCCCATGCAGTCTGTAATTAATTATCAGCGTTTACGCGCATGCTTTGTCACGAGGTACTGTCTCAGCGCATGCGAGTACACGATCGATACATTCTCCTAACACAGTCGAATGACCACCGCAGTGAAGCTGGCTTCTCCGCACAAAGTGGCTTACTGTGGTGAAGCCAGCTTCGCCGACTAGAAACCATCAAGAGCCAGCTCTACCTCAACTAGGATTGCACACCCTTCAAAAACACATTTGTGATCCTTTGGGGATGACTCGGCACACTGATCACATACGGCGCTTGTGGTTACCGAGCGCATAAGAAATCTTTGCCTCCTCAAAAGCGGTACATGTGTGCGCCTGTACATCATACCCCGTTTCAAGTAAACCCATTTGTTGAAGCTAGCGCTTGTGTGTGTTCACTTGCTTCGTACGTGTCTTCTATTGCGCTTGAACGATTACCAGTATGCAATAGGCAGACTACGAAAGGGGGCAGCCAATCTTCCACTTCGTATTAGGCTAACCACACAAACAGACCGATTACATTAAGGCAACATAAACGCTACCTTGATGACTCTACGGCACTGTATTATCATTGTGCGCCATCTTACTCTGCCGCCGCATAGTTCAGGTGTCCGCGGCAGGAGATTTCCTCCCACCGTTAGAAAACGTGCAACTCGGGAAACACGATGTCTTCTACCGTATATGCGTTATGCTGCAAGGGTGTATATCGCGAAGTAGTAGCAGAAGTCTCAAAGTCTCAAACGATTTAGCGTTTCCACTTAGAGTTCCTTTAACTTCGCTGTTTTGTCTGTTATTTCTCGCTCTCTCGCTAGCAACAGTGCGAGAGTGCCGAGTGTATGCAGCACTTTAAGCTTCTCTTCGTCGATATATGTATAGTATATGCATTTAAACGTATTTTCTCCAACACGAAGCACCAGGAGCGAGAAAAGCTTTTGCATGCAGCATTATATTTATTGCCTGGTGGATGTTGTTGGACACGACGTCGTTGGAGATGGACAGGATCGATGCTCTCTAGTGAAACCGCGATAGAGCTGGCCAGCATTCCTATATGCTGCAGAAAGTTATTCGCATTCGTTAACGCGGCCCTATAGAAGGACGCGCGCGCGTCGATACGTCGACGTGCCTGGCAGCAGTTGACGCCGATGGCCGCGAGCTGACCCGCCGAGTCCTCGGCGAGGCAGGCGCGCACCGCGTCGGCGATGCTCTCGCCCTTAGCCGTGAGCCGCTCGTTCTGACAGCTGAAGCTGAGCCAAGCCCTGACGCCCGGGAACTCGCGCAGCAGCCTGACCAGGGCCAGGGCCTCGCGCAGTGCGGGCACCGTCTCGAAGGCGAGCAGGTCGCAGCCGCCGGCGCGCACCAGACACCGCACCCGGGGCCGGTGCCAGTCGCGCAGCTCGTCGGCCGACAGCCGGTCCGCGTAGCTGCCGTTGTACTCGGAGCCGTCGTACAGGTACGCGCCGTACGGACCCACCGAGCCGGCGACGCGCACCGCTGAGGCATCGGAGTTACACGCCGCTGTGCACACAATTTGGGAAAGCGATTTAGGCGTTGACGTGTGTATACTTTGCAGCGACAGCTGCGTGTGCGCAGTTGTGCGCGCACCACTCGTTAAAACGCAGCAACGAGAGGAGACCGGTGCTGCAGATCTATTAAGGTGCACGTTGTAAATAAAACTGTTTCTCAATTTTCGAGTAATTAAAAAGTGGTAAAAAACGTGTTAGATTGCTACGAAGGGAATAAATCGTTCGACAACTAATTAATGCGCGTTCCAGGGGCGAATGCGCCATGCTCAGCGTTGACCGTGACGTTGACACACGGCCGCCGGCTGACATTTCGCATGGTGCCGCAGCTACACACACACATCTTCCCATTGATTTTAGTAATTGGTATAATGCGAGGTGATGTCACGGAAGGCATACGTTCAGCGCTTGTTCTGTGGCATTTGTTTCCCTGCGTGTCCTTGGTTCAGTCGCGCCGTTTCAGCATTGTTCGAAATATGAGAGGACACAGGCGGACTGCGCGGAGCATCTTTGCGCGCTCGCGCAGGCACGCACGCACGCACGCACGCACCATAACCACCACAAAGAAGCCATAATCACCACAGAAAAGATTGCTGCAAGGAAGGCAACCACAGCTGAAGCACAAACAACTAGGATCCTGAATGCTGTTCACGAAGGACAAGGCGAAGAACACGTAAGGAGCTCGAGCAAGCTTTAAAATTAGGATTGAAGAGCTAGGACAAGCGATATAGTAGACGTGCATATCGTATCGGGACGTGCAGAGACGCCGCTGGTCGCATATACGTAAGCTTCTGTTATCAAAGGTACCCTTGCGCTGCTGAGCACGAGGTCGCGGGATCGAATCCCGGCCCCGGCGGCCGCATTTCAATGGAGTCGAAATGCAAAAACGCCCGTGTGCTTGCGTTGTAATGCACGTTAAAGAACCCCAGGTGGTCAAAATTAATCCGGAGCCCTCCACTACGGCGTGCCTCATAATCAGAACTGGTTTTGGCACGTAAAACCCCAGAAAGAAGAAGAAATCAAAGGTACGCACATACCGGTATGACCGGCTTTCCTTTCGTGTCAAACGAAACATTTAATAAATGGTAAATTATATGGACTATATAATGTAATTTGCATTTCCATGAATGCAGCGGTAAATGACATCAATAAGCAAACATAATTAGAGTAATTATAATAGTAATTGATAGCATGAAAGAAACGTAATGTTGACAAAGGTGACGTACTCTTTCGAGACTATACATTCATTAATTTTGTGGAAAAACGTTGCTTATACCAGCGGAGAAAATGAAGACCAAGGTCCCCCCCTTTCTTTTTAATTTCATGCCCAGACCTCAACTCCGCTACGTTAGTGTGACGTCACCACGCTTTCATTTTGGCGTCTTTCTAAGCAGTTTCCGAGCCTCCGCTCACAGCAAGACTGACGTTTCCGGTATATTCTCGGGCTAAGTGAGGTTTATCAATGCAGCTTAACTTAATATTACTATTCAGTGTCCACACTAACGAGGAACTTCACTTGAGCCGAGCTGTATTTGCAAATTCCACTAGTGCAGTAGAAAATCGGCTACTCTAGGGCAGAACTTGGCAAGCCAAATCAAAACGCAAATATGCAAGACCTAGCTGTGATGACGACGCCCTGGCGTCACTGCATCATTTCGCAGTGACGTCATGGTTTCTGACAGCGTCTACTCAAATATATAGTAAATTGTTTATCGGCAATGAAATGGTACATTGCATTCTAAAATACAGGACGCAATTAACCTCCCAGGTTTTCTAAATTTCTTATTTGCGCCAAAACGACGAAAATACTAGAAGATACGTTGAAATCCGCGTGACGTCAAACAGACGTACCAACGCTGTGGTTTTACGCTCGAAATTCAAGAAAGATAATTGCGTGACTTTCATTTTCTCTGGTAATGAGTAAGTCAAACTTCGTTCTAACAAAACGGGATATAACGAAGTAAGTAGAATCAAGTAAGTGAAACATGCGCAGTAATGGACACAACGAAGTAACATATATAACGAAGTAATTCTGACTCCTCCTTCAACTTTCTTAAACCAGGTTTTACTCTATTTCCGCAGCTAAATTAATGAAAATGGGGTTCTTAAAATATTATTTACTATTCTTGACTGATATGTAGCGTTTCTATTTAGTGTTATCACTAGGCGCGCGCACCTTTATTTTTATGCGTTCGGTCATCGGCGCCAAGTCTGCGGGGCATGTCGAGCGCGCTCCGACGCGCCAGTCTGACGCTGGAGGCGATGAGGTCTTCGGCCTCAGAGACGCTGACGGACAGGTGCTCCTGCAGCGCCGGGACGCTCGCTCGCAGCGTGCAAGTGGTCAGCACGTTGCAGCCGACGCTTAGGTAGTCCTGGTAAGCCTGCACGCATCGTGTGATACGGAATGCGTATACACGTCTCTTAATTAGGCGCGCGAACGTTACGACATGTGTTGATGACATTGTTTGTCCGACATCGGCACGGCACCAAACTGCAAAACTGTCGGCTATATAGTCTTGCAAACGCGCGCTATACAAATTGATCGAGAGTACTGTCGGCTACTGAGACAGCAATTAAGGTTACGCATACTTCATATACCAGTGACAGACAAGTTTATTTTACAGCCAAGCTGTTAGCCTCTAGTTGGTCGGGATTTTTCGTGTCCGCGTGCGCGGTGCTCACACAAAAATGTGGGCCGATTCCGGGGGCAGTGCAAAGAAGCGGGAATCGCACAATGTGCTGCTTATCCAAGAGGCGTATCACATGACGTCATCAGGTGAGATCTACACTTCACGAAGACGTCATCACGTGACGTCACGTTTGACATGTTGACGTCATCGGATTACGTCATCGGGCGATAAATAGATAAATAAATAAATAATCCGTGCACATGACTCCTGCGCACTGAATATCGGAGTTGCTTGCCATGGGTACATCTGCATATACTACATATACAGATACTGCAGTGTTTCAGAGTGAATGGTGGGAGCGCCGATCACAAAATTATTTCAGACGTTGGCGACCAAATTTATCGAAGAGGACTGACATACCGTATTTACTTGTGCAAGGCTTGCCTTCATGTAAAGCCCGCACCCCCACTTTGGAGTGCGATAAATTGGGGGAAAAAAATGTTTTAATAAACGTAACACACGTACTCGCGTGCTGGTTAATTCCCGTAAGCCGCTTATAGAATATATTTCATGGTCATAGCCCACATCACTTATCACGGTCATTATTTTAGTGTCTATATATTTTACGCCATTTACAGCGAATGTTTTAGGCCTCTATACAGTCACAATACAATTACCATTTCTCATTTACCATTTCGTAGACTGCTTCATACCATATTTATTGCCACTCTTTGGCCATCCGTGGCCCTTGCGTCAATAAAACTAATGTATCATCATCACCCGAGCGCAGTTCAAGGCTTCAGTGATCGAGTATGTCAGGCCCGTACCTGGTAAAAATACTGAAAAAAAAAAAAAATCACGGGCCTTACACTAGTAAATACGGTAATTTAGCCTATGGCCGGCGCGATCCTGTACTATATTTGGTCGATATATATATGACAGGTTGCCGAGAACGGCGCTGACCTTAAATAAGGTCCCTATATCTAGATAAAACAAGTTTAACCTTGTTTTATCTACAGATAGGGACCTTAACCTTGAGAAGGGCGACACCGCCATTCGATATGCATCTATCTCTTCGGGCTCGTTGCAAGCATATAAAGCCCAAACACATTCGCGTGTCACGATTAGTCTCGCCGTGACGTCATTTCGGAGGTCGAATGTGGCGAACCGTGTCGTAAATGTGCGCCTCACCTTGACGAGGTCGTCTGGCCTGGTCGCCAGGAGCCTGGCCGTCCAAAGCGGGTCCCCGTCCAGGTCAGACCCGATGACGGTGTCCAGGCTGCCGTTCACGATAGCCGGCTCCCCTTGCGGCCCTGTCACACCGGTAGCCGCCATCTTGTCCCTCTTCTTCGTCTTAATTTCTGGCACGTGTCCACGCGTGCACGGAGACCGGGGGGCGTCCGTGGCAGGCCACAAAGCAGGAGGAAAATGTTATAAACAATAACCCAGTCCAAGCGTCGCCCTTTAAGGCTTTTGTCATAAAAGTGCCTCTGAGATAAAAGATCGAGACGTTAACCCCACAATGCCCAACGATCGAACTATATATGTTTGCTAGCGTGTATAGTTTGATACTTCAAATTCGTTGTTTATGTGCGAGAAACATATAATGCACAGCTAATAGGGAGTTTTAGTATAGCGGAAAACGCTTACGTTAGCGTTAACGTGCGACGCAACGCTAACGCAAAAAAAAAAAGGCTGCACTGCGCGGTACAAGGTGTGTTTTAGAATAGCGGAACAGAGCAAAACGCTAACGCTAACGCAAATAAACGCAAATACACTTGGGCGCCATCTCGAGGCGGATACAGCAAACATGAGCAAACCCTCTCGTTAAGCCTACTCCGCCGCTAATCGAAAACAACGCCCATTTGTCACCTGTACGCCGCTGTCGAAGCATCATCACACAAATCTAAAGCAAACACGAGCATTAGTGGGGAACGAATGAGCCGAACAGTGCAGGCCGACGACTCGATAGATACGAAGTGGACGGCTCTCGCTTCAACAGGCGCCGCCATCTTGCCCTACGTACGGAATCCCTTGCGTGCGTTAGCGTTGAACGCTAATGCTATAGCGTTTTTGATTCACTCGTACGAGTTTTCAGTTGCAGATTTAGTTCAGCAAAACATTTATTAGATGATTAATTACTACTCAAATTTTATTTTTACAGCGAAGCTTCAAGGGAACATCCACAGCCGTTTTCGTTCAGCGACGGCGTGCGACAGCGTGATCGGTATCAAATGTCAATGAACGATAATAGGGTTAAACTGCATGCTCGCAGCAACATGCTGCGAGCAGTTCAGCTGGTTTAGCCCTCGGAGCCCAAATGAAAAATATCGTATCTTTTTGTTCACTATACTGTATATACATGTATATCGAATACCTGCCGCAGTTTCTTAGTGGCATTGGTGTTACATTGCCAAGCACGAGGTCGTGGGGTCAGATCCCGGCCGCGGAGGCCGCATTCCGATGAGGGCCAAATGCAAGAACGCACGTTTGTATCGTGCATTGGGTGCACGTTAAAGAACCTGGAGTCCCACACTAAGGCGTGCCTCATAATCAAAAGCAGCAGGGGCGCCCTTGATGTGGGCGATTTGTTGCAACATACTGAATGAGATCGCGTGCCTCATGATTCATGAGGCACTTAAAGTTCATCATCATGCCTCATAATATCATGCAGATTCATCATATCATAAACAGCAGAATTGAATTTATTATCTTGAACCCCTGACCTCGCGCTCACCAGTTAGCGCGCCATGTCCCGTGAGCCACCGCGGCGAGCACAGCCATCGACACTTGTTGTCAGACTCCTCTGAAAAACCCTCGTCGGGATAGGATTATAAAGCACCATGTACCCGTGATCGACTAAATGTGCGCGCATTCTTCCCAGTGCGATTATGCCTGCTTTAGCGCAAGCGCACGCACGCTGTGTGTACATACGCGACGTTATAGTCGCATGCAGCAAAGTGGAAAATTTTAGTAACTTCACATTTTATCCGCTCGCAATCTGGGTCCTTACAAGAGACGCTTGATATATATAAATAGCCACCGCGTATATAACCTTCTGTCCATCTGCTGTCAGTCGGTGGTCCTCCCGCGCTGCTCAAGTAAACTTCATTTGCCAGCGCTATAATTATCTTTTCGCCTTCCCAATGCCTCCGCAGTCTCCCCGCTTCCAACGCAAACGAAATGAACCCCGTGCACACGTTACTCATTCAATTAGGCCTCCGGTGTATCCAAGCGACCGAGGGTCCGGTGGTTCAGCTTGCGCCTGCGTCAACACGCAGCTTACTCGCAGTCATGTCAGCCGCAGCTGATCGCCCTTCGACTAATTCGACGCCATTTCGAGCGGGGCAAATGAGGGGTGGGGGTATAGGAATTGTTTCTCGCTTTATGCATTAACGTATTCGCTATACGAGTTTGCCCGCCAGAAGACAGTTCGCGGACCTCTTTCCAGCCGGTCTGTTGAGGACGGGACAGTCGTGGCTATTCTGTATCCGAGTATATATATAAATACACACTCGACGCGTATCCCGCATCTCGAAGGATATGTGCAGGACATCAGGGCTTCTCCGCTGGTCGCTGCTCCTATGGATGCTTAAAGACGACGCCGCTTTGGCCTACAAGTGTTCAGGTCAGTGCAGCGGTGACGTACTGCATACGCCGGAAATTTGCTCAATAGCATGCGATATATGCCACTCTATATATACAGGAGTGAACGCGAAAATCTCTATTTGCTATTCAGAGCGGATGTGTATGTTATTTTTTTATTATTATTTGTTTACAGTTCACATGCATAATTAAAAAAAAAGTCCGTGGCATGCAGCCTAATTCTTAAGCCTGATTGGTCTGAAAGGCTGACACTATATTTGCACGAGAAATTTAAATGCGTAATGGACTAATTATCGAAACATCGCTAATTTATAATTTATTTGCTTTATACGGCACATACATATTCTAATGTATCAATTGTAGACAGTGATTTCGCAAGGCATATGCCCTTGGAAAACATTCTGAAGATGACGCGAGTTTACGTTCCCAAAGTGTGTGCGACGAAATGTATTGATATTCTAGTTATTTTTGAACTTCAGTGCATAAAAAAAACGTGAATTTTTTTAACAGTAAGTGAAAAAATAGTGCGTGTACTTACCGCAAGTTTGGCGACGTTATCTCAAAACTTGTGCTATAGTTTCGAAATTCGTTCCAATAGTATGCCCGTTGAGAAGTCACCCACTTCAATTCGTTTATATTACAATATATGCGGGTTTAAGTAACGAGTGAGAATATGATTAGTGAAATGTTGGTGATCCCGTTCAGCTGAACAGATTTCAGTATACATATAGAATTTATTCGCTTACAATGCGAGCGGTGAAACGTAGTAGAATATAATTGGTGCAACGATGCCACAAAGCGTGGATCGGCTCTTCATGAATGTCGCGCGCAATTAAAGCTCTCTCATTTAAACGGCCACTAGAGAGAGAAAAAAATAATTTTAGCTGGATTAGTAAATTGCCCTTATTACCACAAGAAAATGCTTAGTACGGAGCTTGTGTCACACGCGAGAGGGCGCGCCACTCGGCGCTATATGTGACTATTTGTCACCACCCCTTTTTAAAAGGGATGTCAATAAATAATAATCACCATCATCATAATCGGGGCCACAACGCGATGATAGGATGATAATCCGACAGACGACAGCTCACGGGGCATCAATGGAATTTCGCCACTGTCATGCATGCTGTCTGTCGAGCACGACTTCATTTCAGCTGCTGCTCTGTTGGAGAGCGCTTCCCGCGTTAATTTTAACGAAATACCGCTTATAACAATGCCCGTTTCTTGTCCCGATGAGCTTGTAATAATAAGGATTTACTATATATGACGGTGATGTCTTTTGGCCTATTTCAGCCCCGGTATACGGTAGGATGAGTGATCACAAAAATGCACGTTTTTAAGGCAACTCACTTTTTTTTTTTTTTCGAGTTCTTGTAAAGAAATGGACTTGGCGTAGTGCAGTGCTTCCATGACATGTATGGGAGCAGTAAGTTTTCGCTGAGCTCGACCTACTTACTGGACGCGCGCGAGCTCGAAGAATCGTGAGTGAAGTGAGCAGAACGTTTAATCAAATGGCCGAGAGATTGGCAATACTATGAATTGACCGCCTTGCAGGAGCCGCACATGGCAATTTGACAGGCTCAAATATAACACCATTTTCGAGGAAAGACGCTGCGGCTATGATTTCGTACTGTTGGTGCTAATCTTCAATAGGGACCTCTTTACAAAATAGACCCATCTTGCGAGTTCAACATATGATATAGACTATAGACAAAGTGTGCCTTAATTTCATCGCATCAGGTTCAATGTGGCATACACCAAATACTTTAAATGCAAACTTTAGTCATTAGACTTGCCGATGTGTTCAGTGTGCAGTGTTTCTAATGATCTTCAGTATGCTTTATGCCACTTCAGTCGATATTAATCAGACAGAGAATCTCTGAAGGCTGCGTTACCTTTGTACCCCGACTCTAGCTTAAAACTGCGGGGTCATCCTTGGGCCGTGGAGAACCAAGGTAGCTGTGAAATCTTTGTAGATATTTGCCAAGATATTCACGTATGCCTGCTGTACTCATTGATTACGCAATGCCTCTTTGACTGCCTGTATCTCTATTGAATCGAATGCCTTTTCATAATCTATGAAAGCCATAATCTATGTAACGCCAGTAAGCTGTTCATAGTGGACAGCTTACTTCGTATAGCTGTCCACTAATTTGCTATCCCAATCGTTGCTTCGCCTTTCGGGCGAAACTGCGACCTTCTTTTTGAGAATCACGGACCTTAATGTGACTTGATGAATAGTTTGATTTGTGCGTGTCTATAGGTGTATATGCCGTTTGTGTGTTTGATCACTGTGTACGTCATATACCGGGTGTTTCAGCGAATACTTTCAAAACATTTTAAAGGTTGCCTGTGGCAGATAGTACAATTATAGTTCATGAGCTTAAAACTGGTGTCATTCTGAGAATTCGATCCAAGTGTATACATAAGGTAATTAGTTAAAAAACTTAATTAGGGATTTTTTTGTTATTTGGTTGATTATGCATTTCAGTTTTTTTTTTTTTTTTTTTTTGGGGGGGGGGGCAGTAATGTCGCGCCTCTTCGAGTACACCAGTACACCAGCTGATGAACTAGAATTGTGCTATCTGCCACAGGCAACCTTTAAAAAATTTTTAACGTGTTCGCTGAAACACCCTGTATGTTTCACCCAACAACTGAAATAGCATGCCAGGCCGTCGGCCAGGCAAACACCTTCATCTTTAGTTAATCTCAGAATTGAGTGGAGCACGCTATAGGGCGCTCTTCTATACACATGTATGTGGCACTGACATTTTCAGAAGTCTCTGACATGGTGTTCGACCGGGCTTCGGAATGCGTCCTGAAGGTGATGCACCCAGTCGTGAGTAGTCCCGAGTTTTTGGTACCCATAAGCTTGCGAAAACATCATCCGCGCGTATACATATACAGTCGAACCCGGATATATCCAAACCTCGTACACAGAGCTGCGCGCTCGGGCCAATTCGCCCCCTCATTGAGGACGCCTTCTCCCAAACGGACTACGCTCATGTTACCCCTTGGCAGTCTGCCAAAACAAGCCAAAGGGTATCCCCTCCTGCCCATGGTACGACCACCTGTCCCCCTGCATCATCTCTGCCCACCGTAGACAGTAACCAAACCACTGTCAAGGAGGTTACTCCTCCCAACCAAGAACTCACACGAGCACCCAGACAACGGCGCCGCCGCTATCAGCCGCTCCAGCGCGAACAGCCTCGGCCACAGCACGTCGCTCATTCCAACCCGCCTGAAACTATTCTGTTCAGGCCCAAATCAAGAACAGCGAACTTCATGTCCGCCACAAAGGACGCCATCGCGGCCCAGCTCTCCAAAGTGCCTGGTGCTAAGCGTGTCCGCATTAACTTACGAGGCAACGTTGTTGCCGTGGACTGTGAACCCAGTGCCGATTCTTCACCACTCCTGGCTGTTTCTACCATTTGCGGTGTTGATGTGAAGGCCAAAGCTGCCAACAACAAAAACGTCTGCACCGGCGTCGTCTTCGGTGTCGACCCCACCTTCGATTGCGACACTCTCGCACAAAATATCGAAAGCTCGGCCCCTATTGTCGCCTGTGCGCGCAGCGGCCGCAACCTGGTAGTCAAATTCGCCGGCAGTACAGCCCCCTCGGAAGTTGCTCTCTTTAAACAGCAACGACCTGTGCGCCCACGACGCCCCCGCCCACTCCAATGCACCAACTGCGGGAGGTACGGCCACGTTGCACCCACCTGCACAGGGCAGTCTCGCTGCCTCCGCTGCGGCGGCTCGCACAGCATGGCGGAATGCACGGCCCCCCACCCCAAATGCATCAACTGCAACGGCCGCCACATAGCCACCGAACCTCGCTGCCCCCGCTGGCAACAAGAGCGGAAAGTTGCGGAAATTATGGCCGCAGCTCCACAGCCCATCTCCCGCCGTGAGGCCGTGAGTGCAGCAAAAAAACTGTCAAGTTCCGCTGCATCCAAAACGCAGTCCGAAGCTCGTCCGAGTACCCACGTTCAGCCCGGCCGCACTTTCAGTCAAGCCCTCACAGGCCAACCTGCCCTGACGCCGCCCCCTCAGCCACAGAACGACAACTCTGACTCGCAGAAGGATGTTGTTATCGCTGCTCTCGCGGCAGCCGTAAAGGCCCTCCTTGGAACCCTCCAACACGACTCCCCCGTCCACCAATTGTGCACAGCGGCGCTAGCCGCCCACGAGGCCCTGACTCATCATGGCTAACTCTTTCGCTCCACGGCCGCGGATACTGCAATGGAACGTCCGTTCCTTGCGCTGCCGCCATGCGGAACTCGCGGGTGAACTCCTGCAGAGTAAATACGATGTCCTGGCTCTGCAAGAGACTCATATTCGCGAGGGGGAACTCACACTTCCTGGGTTCATCGCCTACCACAGTGCCACAAATTGTGAACTCACCACATGTGCCGATCACCCCTGCGCCGACTCGTCACATCCTCCCGGCCGCTCACGCGCATCACTCTACATCCGTGCACAATTGCCACATGCCCTCGTGTCTGTGTCGGATATCCAGTGCACCGGAGTTGAGTGCGTTGTTGCCACTGTCCGCGTCGGTTCTGTTGACACCACCGTCGCCTCCATTTACGTACGGCCGGCTCGGAGGTGGGATTGCCACTTCCTCAATCGTCTAGTCGTCCGCGTCAACGGTGACCATGTTTTGTGCGGGGAATTTAACTCCCACAACACATCCTGGGGGAGCGGCCACACGGACCCTAACGGGCGTGACCTCTTTGATGCCATCCATGCAGCTGGTCTCCTCGTCATCAACACGGGCAAGCCCACCTTTGCTCGACGAGGAGTCAAGAGTCGCAGCGTCATCGACCTCTCACTGGTGTCGGAGCGCTGTCACTACGAGTGGCACCGAAAGCCCGACACACAGGGGTCCGATCACTATCCCATCGTCCTCGAGCCTCTCCACAATGCTCACCAACAAGTGCGCACATACTGTGTAGTGAACTGGCCTCGTTTCCGCGAACTGTGTGCTACTGTGCCAGTCGCGTCAGACCTCTTCACACACATCGCTGAGTGCGCCAGCAGTGCTTCTGTTTCCTGTGCTGTGCCCGCCAACACACCTGCTCCGGACATCAAACAGCTCAACCTTCGAGCCGCTCGCCGGAGAGCACAACGTGTAGCCATTCGCACCACCAAACCCGAACACTGGACCCTCTACAACCGTATTGATGCCGTGTGTCGTCGTCACGCGAGGCAACGCCGCAACGAGAGCTGGGCTGGGCTCTGTGCCACTCTGGATGACCCCCGAAACCAGTCCCGATGCTGGCGCATCCTCGGTGCCATGCTCCGTCCAAAAGTCCCCCGTTGCCCGGCCCTGTCAATCGCAGTCGCGCGTCACATCACTTCCGCCCAAGTCGCCGAACTGATTGCCGACAACTTCTGCGTCCTGCCTCATGAACCCGCCTTTGCTCACGCCGTTTCATTGGCCCCTCCCGACGAAAACAAATGCGAACTTTTTGCACCTCTCCGTTACTTCCCTACACAGGGCATTAGAGACGAGATCCGTGCATTGTGTAGTGATGACTTCACCATTTACGAGCTCACATTTGTGCTCCAAAGCCGCAAACGTCGGTCTGCACCGGGAAGCGATGGCATCACCTATCAAATGCTTCGCAACCTCGACCACTCTCAACTCCCTCACCTCCTCGAAGCTTACAACGTCGTTTGGCGCACCGGAGTCATTCCAGCCTCGTGGAAAGAAGCCACCGTTGTGCCCCTCCTGAAAAAGGGCAAACCAGCCTCCCAGCTAACTTCCTACCGGCCCATTTCCCTCACCTCCGCCGCTGGGAAAGTTCTCGAGGCAATGGCGCTTCGTAGGCTCGACTGGATCGCCGCCGCACTGGACTTCATTCCGCCCGAAATGAGCGGCTTCCGACGGCATCGTGCGACCGCTGACTGCCTCGCTGACGTCATCGCTACACTAGAAGACGCCAAACAACGAGGGTATGTCGGCTACCTTGTCCTACTAGACGTTAAAAGCGCCTTTGACAACCTCCCGCACGACACCATCATGGACGCACTGCGCGCCATCCGTGTTTGTGACCGGCTCTTGGCCTACGTGTCTGCCTTCCTTAGCGGCCGCTCCTTTCGTGTGCGCGTCGGGGGCTCGACAAGCTCACCTCGCTCCATCTCCGTTGGTGTCCCTCAGGGGAGCGTCCTCAGCCCCTTCCTTTTTAATCTTGCACTGGCACGCCTTCCCGACTTCATCCCGCGCACCCTCCCTTCTGACGTCCGCCTAGCCATTTACGCTGACGATTTGGCTCTCTTCGCTGTTGGTCCCACGTCAAGCGGCACGCAGGTTCGTCGAAGCATACAGGGTGCCATAAACGCCATCGACTCCTACCTCACTGGCATAGGACTCAACCTATCGCCTAACAAAACCGAGGCCCTGCTCGTACACCCCCAATTTCGCGGGCGCTACCAGACTCCTCGGCTCCATCTGCGCGGTGTGCTCCTCCCGTGGTCCCGCAGAGTTCGCTACCTGGGAGTGCTAATCGACCACAGGCTCAGCTGGAAACCAGCCGTAGCGGCACTCCGCAAGGGCTCAACCAAAGTTGCAAACGCCGCGCGCTCCCTCCTTGCTCGAGGCCGCGGGTGTTCCCCGCAACTAGCCCTCAGGATATACAACGCCGTTGCCACCTCAAGATGCCTTTACGGACTTCCTCTGGCATCTCTTAGACCCTCCCAATGGGAAACTCTGGACATGCAACACAGGCAAGTCATCCGACAACTATACGGCCTCCCACGCACCTCACCAATTGGTCCCACCCTCGCGGAAGCCAAAGACTTCCCCCTGTCCGTCAGAGCACAATGGCGCGCTCTCAATCACGTCGAACGGCTACAACGCACCCGCCAAGGACAATACCTTGTTCTGCGACTGCACTCCCTCACCCACTCCTGCATGGGACGGCGAGCAGCAGAGTTTCACTCCCTGGTGCCCACCCCCTACTGTGGCTGGCTCCCCCCCACTCCCCATCGTCACCGCCCGCCCGTCATTCACACAACCATTCCGGGTGTAAGAAGCAAGCGGAACACCCCCACTTGCGCAATTCTCCAGGAAGTCGCCGCCACTTTCGATGAAAGACTTTTTGGCCGCGTAAAAGTGTTCACTGACGGCTCGGTTCTCAAGAACGGCTCCGCAGCAGCAGCCTGCACCATCCCAGAGCTGTCAACCCGCAAACAGTGTCGCCTTCGCGGCAGTTGCTCCTCAACTCTGGCTGAACTTGCAGCACTTGACCTGGCTGCCGACCTTGTTCTCGAACATCTCCCACCTGCTGTCGCCATACTCACCGACTCTCGCGCCGCCCTACAAACCCTTATTAAAGGGGAAAGAGGCCCGCTCATCGGCCAACGCCTTTCCATGAAGTTCGCATACGCTCAACAAAATGGTTGCGACCTTCTTCTTCAATGGGTCCCATCACACGCCGGCATCGAAGGAAATGAACTGGCGGACGACCTTGCCAAACATGCACACGACCAGGACATACCGTTTACTGACTTCGTTTGCCCGTTCGACTCTGCCCGCCACACAACCTCTAATGCCATCAGAGCCAAACACCCCGACGCGCGAGTCGCCTCCGGTGCTCCGCCTCGTCCCCTACCGAAGTTGGGGCTCTCTCGAGCCGATAGAACATTTCTTCTCCGACTTCGCGTTGGTTGTGCCAAAACGGCCCAGCGAGTTGCTCATCTATCCGGCACCGGCAGTTCTGTCTGCCTCAGCTGCAACGATGACACAGATGAAACCCTGAGCCACATTCTTCTTGAGTGCGCCGGCTATATCCACGCCCGCGACTCATTAACAGCCGCATATCGCCGCCTCGGACTCCCATCTGACAACGCGGACGTTTTGCTTTTCCCCCGTGGTCACCCTTCTATAATCAAGCGAGCTTTCACAGCTTTGCTTGATTTCTTTGAAACCACGACACTCTACACGCGGCTATAGGCCCCGTTTTCGCTACTTCTTCTTCCCCTCTTCAGGGTCATAACGCTCTCCTCTCTTCACTCCTCACTCTTTAACTCCCATTATCCCTTCCCCGTGCAGTGCTGTTGAGGTGACCTCATAACGAGAGACAGTTACGGCGCTGCACTTTTATCTTCACCCTCATTTTAAAAGTCACTTACTACTACCCGGATATATCAAACCTGAAGGGGATCACAAGAAAGTTCGATATATAGGTAATTCGATATATAAAATAAAAATTCTATACAAATATTTTCAAGAGGATTTTACTGTTAGTTATACAAAATAATTCGTTATATGTGAGCTCGATATATCCGGGTTAGATTGTACTACGAACTATAGTATACATGTGCCCTCTTTTTCGTCCCGCTACTTGTATCTCAGATGCTAGAGGCGTTCGGGAAGAGCCAACCCTCTGCTATTACCGCTTCTGGGACGCCGGACCTTCAGCAGGTCAAGCAGGCATGGAACAAAAGCTGCACCACTCAAGCCAACAGCATTGTACGTGTTTGACCCCATCGCTGTTACTGCCTAGCACGCGCGCTAAAAAGTGACACTTGGCTCCGTGTGCCACTTCGCGACGTGTACCCTAACAGCAAGGACACTTAGGTTTCATTCATTTAGTTGACGACTTAATGTATCTAAATGCAAGGGAACAGAAAAATGTTTTTCCCGACAACCATTGCATCTATTTTTATGGGGTATGTTGCATTCAAAAGAAAAAGCTAAATTCCAGTGACTATCAGAAGCAGATTGCTTATTTAAGCCCGTGAGTAGTCCCGAGTTTTTGGTGCCCATAAGCTTGCGAAAACATCATCCGCGCGTATACATATACAGTCGAACCCGGATATATCAAACCTGAAGGGGATCACAAGAAAGTTCGATATATAGGTAATTCGATATATAAAATAAAAATTCTATACAAATATTTTCAAGAGGATTTTACTGTTAGTTATACAAAATAATTCGTTATATGTGAGCTCGATATATCCGGGTTAGATTGTACTACGAACTATAGTATACATGTGCCCTCTTTTTCGTCCCGCTACTTGTATCTCAGATGCTAGAGGCGTTCGGGAAGAGCCAACCCTCTGCTATTACCGCTTCTGGGACGCCGGACCTTCAGCAGGTCAAGCAGGCATGGAACAAAAGCTGCACCACTCAAGCCAACAGCATTGTACGTGTTTGACCCCATCGCTGTTACTGCCTAGCACGCGCGCTAAAAAGTGACACTGGGCTCCGTGTGCCACTTCGCGACGTGTCCCCTAACAGCAAGAACACTTAGGTTTCACTCATTTAGTTGACGACTTAATGTATCTAAATGCAAGGGAACAGAAAAATGTTTTTCCCGACAACCATTGCATCTATTTTTATGGGGTATGTTGCATTCAAAAGAAAAAGCTAAATTCCAGTGACTATCAGAAGCAGATTGCTTATTTAAGCCATCTATATATTTAATAAAGATTGCCGAAAATTACAAAAAAACGAAACTATTAAGTTTACAACTTTGTCACTAAACAATGAAAAAACAAATCACAATCCTGTAGACTGGACCTAATTGCACATCTAAATAGGTCATAATTGGTATATACGTATAAGCTGCTTTGAAACATACAACTAACTTGTGAGTAGGACTTTTGCAAAAACTTCGTAAATATTGTAACGAATTCACGTAACCTGTAAACTTCATTTCGAATTTGTCGGCTTTAGATGGCTCCAACGGAGGCATTTTACAGAACGGCGATATTTCTGTTTATTGCGCAGGGTCACGGATTTATAAACTTTGTGCTTCTATTATAATAAAGCGAATAGCTTTCTTGGGCTCTTGCGGTCGTTTTCGTGGTCGGTGGACTCGGGCTAGAGAAGGCGACAAAACGCGCCGAGGGAAAGGGCGCGTGATCTCGGGCAACAGAGTTGCGAAGAGGTGCGGTGGAGGGAGGGGTTTAGGGGAGGGTCTGCACGCGTCGCGCATGAGCTCTCACCTAACCCGAGTGGCTGAGAGGAAAGAGGAGGAGGAGGGGGGCGCTGGCACTGTGGCTCGTTCACCAGGACAAGGCGAGGGAAATGGGACATACTCTCTAGAAAACTTAAGAAAGGGTAGTGGTTTGGGCTAGTTGATATGTTAATTAGCGAGTGCTACACTATAAATTGACACCCTCAAAAGTGAATAAGGGTTTAAATCTGTCGATAGCTCGCGCCCTTACACCCAAAGAAATTAACCGACGATTACGATACTCCCTAATGCAATATTTGAACGCAGCTATATACGTACGTGCTTTCATTTCGCGATATATTGGCTGGCGCGGACACCCTGTCGCGTGCGGCACATCGCAAACGGAGCGAAGTGTGGCGCGACTACCTTGATAATCAGGAGATCGCGAGAGGCAGCGCGTGGGCGCGATTCACAGCAGCTGCTGCAGACAGACCTCCGCTCATGCAGCGCTTTGTTTCCATATATATGGTATCGGTGGACGCGCTCGCCGCATGCCATGGTTAGAGTGACCTAGCCATGGTGAACAGTCGACAGCGCGCTACTCTGGCGCCATGTCGTAGCGGTCGTTGCCGCAGAGCCCGTCTTGCGCGGCACTATGCCTTTCTTATCACGCTTTCGCCATACCCTCCTCCTACACTCTCTTCGCTATTACCGTCTTTCATTCCCCGCTGCGCTGCGGTTCGCAGTGCTCGTTCGCTCGGTTACGCCGAAGGACGACGCCGACGCGAAACGCAGAAACGGGCGCTAAGAGCTGCGCTCTAAAAGGATGTAAATGATTTTACAGTGTATATCGCTAAGCAAAGGACGAAGCATTTGTCGAGTTGTGGTCGTCCGCCGCTCTGTATACTCATTTGCTTAGCGCTCTCCCTAATTACGAGTTTCGAAGAGAGGCAAGGGGGGGGGGGGGGGGTGTCGCGCGTGAGCTCTCACGTAACCGAGTGGAGGGAGGAGGAAAGGAGAAAGGGAGGGGGCGCATTGTCGATCGTTCGTCGCGGCAAGGGAAAGGGCGCGCGCGTTTTCGGGCAAGCGAACGGCGGGGAGTTAAAGGATCAACCGGAGGGAGAAGGGCAGGCTGACACTCGCTCGTTCTTCGGACGTCTCTTTCTCGCTGGCAGCCAGCCCATCGCGGACGATGCGGCGGACAAGATTGGATAGCGGATTCTCACCCCTACCCACGAAGTATACACCGCATGCGCAAGCCAGAGTTCCATCGAACGCTGAAGGCGTTGACGCCGACACGCCAATCATAGCATCAAGTGGGCGCGTTCGCTCTCCACGGCTGCCACGAAGGAAGTACGGGAAAGCAAGGGAAGGCGCCGAGTGAAAGGCTGCGAGCTCTCGGACAACCGAGTTGCGGCGATGGGCGGCAAGTCGCTTGCTTGTTCAAGCCAGACCTTGAGCAGCATTCTAATAAAGTTGTTACCACCACCACCTTGCTCAAGCTATTGGCTTGCATTGGCTACATCGTCGATGGTTTCTGCATAATTTTTCGAAACTTACAAATTTTTGGCAATTAAAAAAAAAAAAACAGGCACTATATCAAAATTCTGCTGTCACTAGAATTTCGCTTTCTCAAATCGACCAAGTCGTCTTCTCATTAAACCTATCTGCGTTTTACATATAGTTGAATAGCGAAATCGAAGTTAGCCCCGAGTCAGGATTCTTTGGTATACAGTTGTTTGAAGATGTAAGCACCACCCAAGGAGTGTTCTACCGCAAAATTAATTTGGGAGCACAAGGTGCCAGGAGGCGAAGTACCCTTCCCGCATCAGAGCTCGCCTTCGATGGCAGCTTCGCGTGATCTGCGTTTCACGGGGGTCCAGATATTCGTCTGCCCCTGGTTACTCATGCGCTGCCCCGCGGGACGAGTGATGTAATACCTGAGGAAGCCAACTATATATAAAAAAAAAAAAAAAAAAAAATACGCGCTGCCTGCCGCTTCGTTCGCATTGAAGCGACACGCAGCGCGAAGTTGCTCGCTGCTGCAAGCTCCATCTTGAAAGCGATCGTCTTACGGGTTGGACGGACGTAGTTTTCTCGTTGGGCAAGCATAGAAATGCTTACGCATTTAATAAAATGTCCTTAATTAAACGCTAATCAAAATGTTCCATTTCGCCTGCGCAATCACACCATGTGCTATTAGGGTCCCTATAGATGATGAAGCGCACGACACGGGCCATCCCGCGGCGCGAAAAGCGCAGGCACGAGGTTACGCTGTCAACCAGGCTGGGGGGGCTATTATGTAAATGTCCACCTAGTGGACATGTCCATTTCGTCTGCTGCTGAAGTGCTGATTGGCTGGGGGCGTCCGTCTCTTTCTGACGGGTACCTCAGCCCAGTCAACAAAACTTCAGGACCAGACGAACTGGACATGTCCAAGTGGATACTTACAGAATAGCTGCCCCCCCCCCCCTCCCCGGAGCACATATTGTTCGGTTCCCGAGTTCCGAATGATAAGCACAAACCAAGAGCAGGTCGCCAGCCCATGCTTTGTGGGAACCAGTTTGACATCTCGCTACATCCAACTCAATGGCTTTGCAGTACTCTGTCCAAGCCAAGAGGATAGCACTTTGTCGATCAGCCTTATATGTTACATTACAATGCAAGGTACAAGAGATCTAAAAAAAAAAAATACATATATGTTGCATTTCAGACTGAACTACTGGTGCCAAGTCAAACCGTAAGTACACTGCAATTAAGTGACCACTATCCTCAATGAACACGACAATCCGTTTTAAAGGGGCCACGCCACCAAATTTTTCAGCTTGAACAATACATGGCATGGTAAACCCGAGCTGCGCAGCAAGCTGGGAAAATTTCAGTGCATTCACTGCAGTAGAAATTTTGCATTGGAATTCTATGGGGATGGTCGGGAGGCGTTATGGCAGTTTCAGTGTGCAGATGAAGTATGCAGACACCATCAGATAAGCAGGTCACAGAAACGGCAAGGCATTTTGGATAAGACGTTCACCTGTATCAACATTCGCTTTAGCTTTATGCGTCCAGCCAAGCTCTGGTCATATCCATGCACTTACAAGTGCATGCACTAGTACATTCTAGCATGCCAGAATCTGGGCACATGAATACCTAAAGATAGCTGGTCAAATTGACACAAAATCGCAGCATGTGCTACTGATACCCATTTCCAACACTGGTCTATAATGCAGTTGAACTGTAATGCTGTCTAGGAATACTGAAAGGACACTAAATTAAGTGCGTTCTGTTAACGGATGTACCTAGTACATACTAGCCTCATAACATGGAGCAGCGCAATATGACGGGGACCAAGAATAAGAAGACACATACACAGCACTAACTTTCAACTAAATGTTTTATTTGATCGCAAGTGTTATTTATACAATGGTCCCCGCCGTGTTTCACTGCTCCGTCTATTATGAATCCAAACTAGCTCGGCCTCGTGCCCTAGCAAGACATGTTGGCCATCAAGACAGTATATGAAAATGGTCTCTGGTTTCAGTTGCAAGAATTGCTGGCAAATTGCAATGGCAATGCCCTTGCTAATCCGTGTTATATGTTCAGGTTTTAGTAATGTTCTCATCCAGGCTCTCTGAACGCTAGTGACGAGTTGTAGATTTTGATTCAGTTCTGTACATGCCCGAACTTGTATCCAGGACTGCTTTACGTTCAGGGCTGCTGCAGCCATGAACAGATGGGCAATTGGTTAGAATGCTAGTAACATTTCAATCCTTCCCTACCCCCTCCCACCTCTTCAGGATGAAGATAAAGCCAGGTTGACATTCATGGTTGAAACCTGCCTCAACAGCACTATTTTCACCACTCAGTTCGAGGTAAGTTTACATTTGTTGTGCAATGCATTCAGGAAACACTCCATGCTAAGTTTCATTGCAGGCATCAGCAGCAGCTAAATGACAAGAAGCTCAACGCACTTGTATCGAGAAACGGATCATGTGCACTGAGATGGACATTACCACTGCAGAGCCAAGGAAGATTGTATAAAATTTTGGCAAGCTATAAAAAGAAACAATACCAGTTTAATGAACAAAAGAGCTTTATTTGGGTGCACACAAGAGTTACACTATACACACAATGTAAGGTGATAAGCAAGTGCAATTAAAAAAAAAAAAAGCAACGTGGAATGGCGCACCAGATCAGTACACGAGACAGTGTCACTTGAAAGTACATATGTCTTGACATGAAGGATGGCGGAACTAAAACAGTTTTCTTCATGAGCACGTACTGTGAAGTCGATGAACGGGATGAAGGAATTGATACAGGTCAACAAACATGATGGAGCAACAAATGCAGCCAACGGAGGGTCAACACCACTTCACAGGCTACTTTCTCTAGTAAGGTCGTGCTCTCCTGTCGCCTCTGTCTCCGCTGGAAGAAAAAAATTAAACATAAACCATTACATGTAAGCATGCTAAATGCACTTAAAAGTACTTAAATCTCAACAAGCTGTACGGCACGAAGATGACTTGATTCTCAGGCGATCACTTTTGGAGATAGTTTCACTTTTGCGAGAATCTGCTCATCCCGGCACGGAACACTTCGAAGTAATGGCCGACAGCTCTCCTGGCGCTGATATCGAGCTTAGGACAGCGTCAGAAACATGTCGGGGACGCTTTCAGTGCCGAATCATGCAAAATTTTGCAAAAGTGATCGCCCAAGGAAAGCTCAGCACCCTCTTCAGACAGCGGTGATGAATGAAGAGAACTAGTTTCCCAATTGCAATTCCTTGAATAGAGGTACTATTTCTTTTTCCGTCCATCCTGCATTATATTCGGTTTTTAAAATATATATATACTTTTTCAATTTTTCGCGACTCGAAAGTCGCCCCCCGAGTGCAGTGTGCTCAGGGGCACTATTCGCCCATTCCTAGTAAGTACAAATTAACAACTGTCTTACTGCATGAGAAGCTAACTCACATAGGGAGCATAGTGAGCCTCACACATGCAGCACGACTGCATACATCCATTTTAACATGAATTTGATAAAACCCGAGGATACCAAGATTGAGCATACTTGACCGCAGTAGGTCCAAGATATGAGCTAAAGGAGGAAATAATGAAACAGTCTGCAATCTGACAACACAATTTTTGGTGCTGCGTGGACTTTAAACGTCGTGCACCCAGCACGGTGTCTCAAATTGATGAAAGCATGCACTGATGCCATGCTGGATCTCACTGCACTTCACAATTGAAGGCTTCTTTGAAGTGCCTACAGAAGCCTAAATGACGAACACTAAGAGCAGCAGTTCTGAAAATCATTCCCGAATGCAACATCTGCATTGCACTCACCCGGGTCCACCTCGCATGGGTCCGCCGCGACCAGGGCCCCCACGACCCGGTCCGAAGCCACCACCACGGCCGCCCATTGGTGGGCCTCCTCCGCCCATGGGTGGTCCACCACCTCTTCCACCCATCGGTGGTCCTCCTCCACGACCACCCCGGTCGCCACCACGACCTCCACGGGGTCCACCCCTCATGCCACCCCGCATCCCTGGTGGCCCATTATCGGGACCTCCAGGCCCGCCAGGACCATCGCGTGGGGCTGAACATCGGTTACACTGAACACGCCATGAAAAGTTGTTGTTGCCACATGCCCTGCAAGGAGATGGGGAGATTAAGAAGACTATGTTAGGCCTTGTAGATGTGGACTGACATTTTGGGGAGTTAGAAGCTGCTTCATTAAAACTTATGAGTAAGTTGGTGTGTGCCTCGTGTAGATTCATAGCTGCAACAAGTATCAGCACTTACGGGTTGGGGCATTTCCAGTCTCCGTCACGGCCACCCATGCCACTATCAGGACCACCTCCACGGCCTCCTCCACCACCGCCTCCGCCGCCTCGGGGGCCACCTCGTCCACCCCGGGGCCCTCCACGGCCACCCATGCCACCACCAAAGCCACCGCCAAATGGAGTCTTGCGCTGGGCTAGCTCCACATTGATCTTGCCACCCATGAACTCTTTGCCTGCACAATACAAGTGATCATCAGAAGCCACACAGTGCTATTCCTGGATGAGTGGAACTTCTTAGAACAGTGAGAGTTTGAACAGGACAATGGCATCTCATGGTGCAGATGTAGCTCTGTGTCAAACTATCAAATACCTTAAAAAAAGAAAGAAGGTGGGGGAACTGGCGTTAGCACATGCAGGAAAATAACAGAAGCAAGCGTGGAGAGAAAAGATGTGGACTAAGGCCCATCAATATGGCACCAACTAACGAGACCATTTACAATCTTCTAGGCATGTGAGAAATCTGGCTAATCCTTAAGTATATGCCCTCAAAAGGCCTGCTTTAGAAGTTAGTGCTCCTGCCAACAGAAGCTTTTTTGAGCTTATTCACTCTACTGAAGCTTGTACAAATGCTAGTAGAGTGTAACGGGCATATGGCACTGCAGCCTACAGAGTGCCTTGTAGGAAGCATTGTCCTTGCGACCAGTAATCCTAAATGTGTAACAAAAATAAAACAAAAACATACAAATCAAGATTGCATAAAAAAAAATCTATTCAGTACACTCACCATGAAACCACGTGATGGCTGAACCGGCAGTAGGAGGATCATCATAAGTGATGGTTGCCTCTCCCTTGCCTTTGCCCGTGATCTTGTCCTTGTAGATCCAGATCTTGTTCTTACCAGTCTTCTTATCAATCTGTCAAACGATCAAGGTGTCAAAGTCGGCACTATAAGTTGCACATCAACATGCAGTACCATTAAGGGCCAAACCCATGTATTATGTATCATACAGGTGCATTGTGAATACACCAGTCTATTTCATGCCCATTATGTTCACACAACTGAGTTTTGTGGCTGGCATCCCTCACCTAACCTAACATGCCATCCTGCTGCCAGTGTTACAATGATGAACACCGAAGCCATTCAATCTGTCAACTGTTCCCGTGTGTACACTTTGAGATGCTTTACGAGCCTTGTTGGATAAAACTCTGGCCACGAACATTGTTTCTAGTTTACACAGTCCTTTACGCGATACAAACTATGTTAAAGCTTCACATTTCAAACCGGGAGAGAAACGCAAATGAGCTGCTAAGGTAGAACTGCACAGAATGATGAATATACTCTCTGCCTTTTTCTTTTTTGTGCAAATATGGCAGCACTGGTATGTTAAGTGCAACATCACGAATTTCGAAGTAGCTTTTTCTTTATTTATGCCTTTGTCACTCAGTAAAAGTACCTCATACTTGCAAAGTCGGGCTTTTCTAGAATACAATGCAGTCTGCCTTTACCGAAGAAAAAAAAGAGGGAAGTTCCCCAGCCAAACAAGAGGGGAGGGGAAAGAAAGAAAAAGTGAAGCCACACCTTGATCAGTCCAATGGCACCAAAATGCTCAGCCAGCTGAACCTCGCCAACATCCTCTGGCAAGTTGGAGACAAATATGGTGTCGGCCATCTCCTCGGAAGGTCCTACAAAACCAGGGCACACTGCTTTAGCAATGATGGCCTCCACAGCGCTGAAGTGACAAGTCCCAGGCGCACAGGCAAATAGCACAACTTCTGAAACTACAGGAGCCTGAGCTAGGCCTCAGTGGCTGCTAGGAAGACCTGTAACTGAATTGAAAGTTCTCTCGGGGCTCCACTTCAACACAATCTTTAATCCAAAGTTGCAGACCGTTTGCCTTGAGCAGATGGTTGCGTATCGCATCTTTAGGATCAGACAGATTGTTGGTAAATTTGCTTAGCACCAAGAATAGAAGCAAGATGCTTCCAGTGCTGTAGTCGCAGAAGCGGTCTGCAGGTTGCTCACACTTTGACTTGAATATAGTGTCGGAACACTAGGAAAGTTCTTACTCTTCCATGCTACCATTTTAACAAATTCAGAAATCCCTTGCATTCGCTTTTCTTTGTTTGCCACAGTTCGTGAAACAAACAGGCATACAACATTTCTAGATACACAATGGTGTGCAGCAGCTGATAGAATGGGGAAAACAGTAAACAAGCCCATCTTTTCAAATTCAAGCACCTGACCAAAGACTAAACCACTGAACTGAACCCTTCCGTTACATCAATTTGTGCTGAAAGAATGCCATTAATAAACTTTAGTTATGACCTCAGACGCTCCACAAATACAACTTTATGTGGAAGCACGAGAAGAGATTCAGTGTCCCGGTGCATAGCTGCTAACAGACGATTAGTTAGAACAGTGCTTAGCAAAAACCATTCATGTGACCACTGAAAGCATATTTTGTAAGCTTTGCCTTGTGCACTTACAGTAGTTCGTGTTAAATACAGCTTTTATGAGTTGTTTTTACAGGAATAAGGAACTTGTCACAGGAGAAACTGGGCACAGCTTTCTCAGAGGTACGTTGACGGTCCCAGCCTTGTCTTACGAACGCTTGACCCAAAAATGTGGCTCGTTCACATACTATCAGGTGTAACCTTGTCGAGGTCAATTGCAAATTTGTGAACTAGATTCTCGCACAGACCTTGACCTATGCACGCAGCATCCTATATGCAGACCAACTCTTTTGGCTTGACAAGGTTGTGGTCATCTTTAAAGCAAAGACATTCTGCTTCAAGCTATGCTAAAAGGCGGTTGCAGTTGGTTAGCACATTTACTTATATTCACAGGTATGACCACCCAGTTGCAATGGCCATGAAGACTAAAGACCATTCCGTGCGAAGCAGAGCAACATTCCTGCAACCAACTAGAACATGACAGTGAAAACTATACCATGCCACATACAATATTCAGCTTGACCTCTTTTGATGTCTTTCCCCCTCGCTTACTAGGGAAGGCAGAAGTGTACGCTTGTGAATTTGCGTATCTAACTGTCTAAGCAGTAATTCCCATTAATGCAGCCCTACATGTAAGACACTAGGCCAATGACCTGCATAGTACAGACTGATTTGTGGAAAACCCTTTGCTGAGGGTAGTATAAGGAATGCTACCCCATTTGCAATAATTAATTGAAATCTTTAACAAAATCGTTTGCTTTTATCAGTAATGAAAGGTTACCAACACCTATCTACTCAGGCATCAGCCTAGTGTCCTACATGGAAGTCTTAGCAAATTAGCATTGCAGAAGATAGATGACAATTACTAATCATTCTAAATTTAAATGCCGATTTCAATAAAATCATTTAGACCATTATTTATGCTTGCACGAATAAATTCTAACTGGCACCTTTATTTAAAGAAAATCCCATTTATAACAACGTTCTCTCAACAAGTGTTAATATGTGCAAAGAAGATAATGCATTTGCACGAATATAATGAGGAATGTCTAGACTTCGAATCGGAAAAAATTCAGAATGTATTGAGAGCTGTGACCTAAACCTTACGTTAACTCCCCCCAATCAATCTTGATTTATATTCTGCGTGCCAAAACCACTGTTTTGGGGGAATCTGGAATAATTTTGATCACCTGGAAATCTTTAACGTACACCAATGTACAGCATATTTGCATTTCTTGCATTCCGCCCCCACTGGAATGCAGCAGGGATTCAACCCCCGACCTCGAGCTCAGCAGTGCAATGCCACAGCAACTGGGATACCACAGGTACATTGGATATGGAGTAAACTCAATTTTGGAGAAGGCTTAGAACCTCGGTGAGAGCTTTATGAAGTGAACTTCTTGATGGCAGGAAACGAAGGTCATTAAGTAGCGAGTGCAACAAACGGAAATGGAGAACCTATAGGTGTAATGAACTGATCCACTACAGATGTGTCCACATCACTACATTCGACGACAGATTTTGCAGACTCAAAAAATTTGGACTTGATGGCTATTCTTGACTTCACAAATCCATCAGTGTTTCCATAGGGCTCATGCATTCCCGCGAGACATTTTGCGTGAAGTTTGATTTTCCAAATTAAAAAAAAAAAAAAAAAAAAAGCTCGTTCCAAGCCACGCTACCCGATCTTGGAGGCCACCATGTTGGATTTTTCACTGGATTGAGTTCCAGTGGCCCACTCTGTAGCCTCCAAGATTAGGAGGTGCAGGCTATCAATAGACCTTGTATCAATAACGCTTGTGTTCGTGTGTTCTTTTGTCTGTCGTCTTCCTTGTTGCGCCGTTCTGAAGCCATGCAATAGACCCCCCAGCATGCGCCGTCCTCCCGTCTCAGAGGTCATGGACGGCACATTTTCTTTTTTCGGTCAGCACTATCTTCATAACCACTTTGCGGGATATTTTTTAAAGTTTCGGTGGCTACTTTGCAGATGGCGTGTCTCGGGGACGTTGAATCTTTGTGCGGCTAGGCACTTTTGTGATCAGCGTCGCCTGCTGTGCCTTCACGAGAGCCAAGTGACTCGAAATAACGGGGCTCGTTTCTTGTATCTCCGTTAGCACCGACTGGCAATGCGGTGATGCTCTTGTCGCCTGTATACGGAGACGTCAGTCTTAAGTAAATCCAAGCAAATCTGATCGCCTCCTAGCGTAGTATGAGGCAAATCATTATTACAGATTTTTAATGGCACTCTAAGCCTAATAAATTTTATTTTTGGGGGGTGAACAAGCTTTTTGAACTATTTTTCGGTTCCCGTAGGTCCGGAAAACCAATTAGTGACTACTGCAGTACACGTGTGAGCATAGCATGAACACTGGCACAGGTGGATCATCCGTACTGATAGACCAGACGGTTTTGTTCCATGCAGACAGCTGGATTAGATTGTTAGTTCACCATACTAATATTACACCTTTTTTTTTCAGTAATTGAATGTTTCTTATATACGTTATATTCGTGCAAATACTGTAAATGACTACAACTAAGCCCAGACAGCAAACTGGACCTTGCGAAGATTGTAATTACAGGCAGTACATGCGCTCTTCTATACCCTCAGAATTCAAATAAAATGAAATTCGTCAAACGAATCACAGCACTCACAGGAGAGGAGTTGCACTTTATGCCTGCACAATTTAACATGCAATGCTTTCGTGAATTCAAATTTTTTGTGCCTCTTCCTTTTTTGTATACGACATTGAAATTAGTGCAATACTCAAAAGTAGCAACTCCTCGCCAAGACGCACAAATAAAGAACCCATGCAAGTACCCTGCTTGCACCATGGTGCAGTGAAAAAATTATGTATGGATGACCATACCGTAAAGGGGGCAAAAACAAATTGTGTTGCAAGACACCTCAAGACTGGTTTGCTGGACTATTCACACTGAATGTTACGCACTCCCACTACAGCACACTGGCGTTGCCTTGTTTCTGAGGTATCTGTTCTAACCGACAGCACACACACTCAAGACAAAAAAATCAAACCTTCGACTTGGAATGAAGTTAGTCACATGTAAGCCAAACAATCTGGTGCTACCACAATTCATTTTGGCTTGCACAAATTCTTGCCACAGCCGTTCGTAACCTCCAAACCAGCACTGACACACCAGAGATTACACCACTAAAAATGGGCAGCTTTCCACGTTTAAAAAACCAGCAATATACGGTACGCAGTCAATGATTGCGTGTATAAGAAGTCTTGAGCATAAGGCACTAATAACTTGCTAGTGTATCCACAGCTCTTAAGACATCACTTTGCAGGGTTTATGCGATGCTCCCAGGCATCGACTGTTCGAATAAGGCAGGAGCTACTAGTACGGTTCCTCAGTGAGCTTGCACACACACCACAGCAGAGGTAATGCAAAAAGCACAGTATTCACAACTAAGCTGAATGTAGCTTCTCCAATGCCATTTTCTCCAAGGTGGCGGCTCTCTTGCTGCAATGAGCACATGAGGTGCCTGCTCTCTGCCTATGGCCACTGAGGATTCGAGCGAACATCACGCACGACCTTGTTTGACAAAAAGGGGTGTACAGCTTCCTATCAGGGAAGCAATGCTCAGCGGCAATATACTGCACACCTTTCGCTTTACCCAAACACCCAAACCAAGCTTGTAAATTGCTTTGCTGTCTGCAGTTTTCTGGTTGCAGCTTAACACACACAGTTGTGGTTCAGCTGAGAAGCCAAAAGTGAGGGATCAAGGGATAGCAGACATTTGCTTTGCAAACACAGCTTGTCCTTCAGGCAAGCTTTCTATAGATTAAGTTCATGAAGGTTCCTTTGGTGCCTTTTAGCCGCTTATACAAATGTGCTAGGCAATGTAATATAAGAAAGACACTGACAGAATGTGAAATGAAGGAAGCTTCAAGCTGGCACCAATGCTACGTAATCGCTACGAATAATGAAGGCAAAAAAAGGTGCCCACATAAGTCAGATATAAAGTGCACGAAAGCACTGTCATGCTACGTTTCATGTTTTAATATCTTGACCCTTTCGGTGTCACTGATGCATCGGTACGTTCTTTACTCGCACGTGCACAAGTAACACAAGTTGGCGAGTTCCGAGGCGTTTCGGACATCTGCTGTATATTTGTAGAAGCACATTTTCTCCTCAGAGTTTCTGTTAGTGGCTGCGGAATGTGTGTGGGCTTGTTGCACTGCATGCATCTGCAGATGGAAGGAGTGGCTCCTGGACATTGTACACAGCTACAGCAGCAATTCTCTGTTCAAGTATTCGTGCCAGTGCACAAGGCCACCCAGGTGCTCTTGTGTGTTTCTGCCATCTGTCGTATGTTTAAGGGTTTCTTTTTCTAAATCTTGTCTCCCATCTTCATTAAGGCATGCCTCCTTTGCAGAGATGAGGGTGCTCCTTGTTGGTGCGCTTTCTTCAGGATGGCTTTGCCCTCTGGCATCTCTTTTTCATCAGTTCCGCTCTTTGCCTTGCCTGGTCGAGTTCAAATAAACGAAACCACTCCTTCCTTTGAGCGTGGCCGTGTGATCGCTTGGTGACGGATGCTTGCGCGGTACCTTAAACTTCCTTGGAGCAGTGGCTCTTCCGACTCCGAATACAAGCCAAGCTCGGATGATGGCTTGTCATCCAAGAAAGAGGAAACTTCAACCGCATCGGATTCTGACCTTAAAACACCGCAAAAAAAACTGAGAATGATGGGGCATTTCAGTCTGCTGTGCTTTTTATTATTTCGTCTAGTAGGAATGTGAGGACCATACCAAGGGAGGATTTGCTATTATTCGTGTCACTTTCTCCCCTTCTGCCTAACCAAAATTAAACCACTGTGTCCTTTTACATCACAGAAAAAAAAAAAAAAAAAACTGAATGGGTGACGAAGCCACAGCAAATGCTTTTAGTATGTATGCAATACTATATATTCCTTGTCAGTCAGCCTGACAGTTCCTGTTTTTTGATAACACAAGTACCCTGCCAGGTCTCATGGCATAAACACGTACACGAAGCGGGCAATACAACCAATACAAGTTTCACGTGCAGTCCATACACAAGATTCAGGACATTGTGCTATACCACCACCGACATTTTTGTGACTCACTTGAAGCTGCACTGCTTTGTTTTGCGAGAAATATCGAATAAACCCGAAAAAAAAAAAAAACCTCCGTATGCAGCTTCTTAAACTTGCTTGGACAGGACGAGCAGAAAAAGAGCCCGAGGGCATTGATTCTGCACAACTTTATGCTGGCATGCACCAAACAATGCCCGCCGGTGATGCTTTTAACAGCTTACCCAGCTGCATGTCGCACAAGCAGCACACATCGCCAGTGCTGAAGAAGCCATCTTGCACCAAGACAAGCTAGTTTAACACCGTACACACCATATATAACTAGTTGAAGCACCCAGCACAAATGCTTTGGAAAACTTGAACCAGTCTTGACCATGCCTTGCAACACTGACCATAACTTCATAAGCAAAAACAACGTGCACTAGCTGCACAAGGCTTTTGAAACAAGAGTAGTGCAACCAACAAGTATTAAGAAAAAAAAAAAAAAAGTGGCTCTTCACCACAGAGGAAAATGAAATAAGATTTCAGTTTTGGGGAGCTTCTACAAGTCCTCAAGGACGGGTAAACAGCATACGCTAGGTAATATGCACGTATAGGTAGATATATAGAGATAAACTCAAAGCAACACCATGAGGTGAAGCTGTTACCTTTGTTGTAACTTCCCCTGCCACCGGGACCACCTTGATTACTAGAGTGTGAAGCAGACATCGATTTGTTAGGCCTCCCTCCTTGCGACTCTCACGGGCAGGGAGTTTGCACCCCCTGGCATCTCCTGCTCTCATTATACAATGGGTCCCCGCCTCGGACCATCCTGGCCAAGCCAGGAGGTCCGTCGAGGCGGGGGCCAGAAAAGAGAACAGTGACACACCCTGCAACGCCCAAGAGCAAAACCAGTGCGCGCCAGTGCAGCGAGCCCCGTGTTACAACCCCAGCCGTTAGGAACCAGAGGGCACTGAAAATGACCCGCAGCATGAACCCTATTAGGCAAATGGTGCTACCGTAACCCATGACCAGGTGCCCACTACAATACACGAGCTAGGTTGCTCGATGACAACAGAATGCTGCACCTTTAACGCAGAACGTTAAACCACCATGTCGCAAAACCTCATTTTGCACACTTCATGTTGGGCAAACCATGGTTCTTTTAACACCCTCTGTCAGCATGTCTAAAGCAGCATGGCCGATTAGGCCTCTTGCACGCTGCACACACAAACAGCCAATGTGGACATCGTTAAAAGCCCGCTGTGTCATTCATGCAGGCAAACCCAACACTGTTGAACCTCTAGCATTGGTACTTTGAAGAGACAAATGTACGGTGTGTCAAGGCAACAATGGCTGCATTTGCAGTTTCTTTTAGCACCCTTTAAGTGAACCTCGCGATTTCGTGCTTGACAGGACCCATCTTATCGTGGAAAGCACCTGCACTTCACATGCACAATTCACTACACATCTTACATCATTACTCTTACGTAAACAAGTAATGAAACTATGCAATGATTTTGTCAGCAGTTTACAGAATTAATGCAGAGTGCATTTACACGAGTTACAAGCAGTTGTGAATCACCGAGGAAGAATTTTACAGTATAGCATGAACACGTACTTGAAGCCACCTCTTCCTCCCCGATCGCCAAACATGCCTGGCCCACCTGAAAGAGCACAAAGATAAAAGCGCAAATTAAAGCTTCGGCTACTACTGTCACAAGACAGTTGTAGAGGTGTGCGAATAATCTGAATTTTATTGCTGACCACAGATGCAGTTATTTTTGTAAATGGCCACAGAACAGTGGGCAGCATGAGAAAATAAAGATGTTTATATACACAGCATGGCCTCAAAGCATGAGCAGAAATAACACAATAAGGACCTCCCCACAAAAAGCAAAGACATTGCTATAATAATGAACCTTTCGCATTAGTCACTAGTCTACACAAGAATGGTAAAAATCTGAGCAGGCAGCAACGCAAGCCACCAGATCAATGGCCACAGCCATGACTATTAGTGGTCCCACGCGAAGCAATGTACTACACTAGCAAGTGACTGACAACTAAATGAAGCTTTTTAACTTGCCAGATCCCCACTGTGCAGGCACACAAAGCAAAGTGAACATTAAGCAGGGCAAGGTGCACAACAGATCTGGCAATGGAAACATCTATTTTACATTTGCAACAGGCTTGGGGTGCAGGCAGGCAGCAGGTCAAGCATCCTGTGAGCACACCCACCTTGGCCACCGCCATATCCACCGGGACCCCCATATCCTCCTGGCGGTGGTCCCCCGTAGCCGCCGCCTCCTGCGCCACCTCCTCCCGAGGGCGGCCCAGGTGGACCTCCATGGGGTCCAGCCATGCCCCCTGGGGGCCCTCCTCCACCCCGTCCATAGTCCCCACCCCCATAGCTACTGGGGGGCCCCGACGGTGCACCTGGCTGAGGGGGCTGGGGGGGACCACCCTGGCCCCCAAAAGCACCGCCTGGCTGTGGCGGTCCACCGATTTGTCCCGGAGGCCCCTGGGCCTGCCCATAGGGGGCACCACCTGTTGCAGCACCATAGCTAGAGCCGTAAGGTGTTGCGCCAGCACTTCCATACTGGTGAGAGCCTGGTTGTTGCGGCTGCTGTGGCTGCTGGGGTGTCGGCTGTGGGGCACCGTATCCGGCTGCAGCTCCGTACGCGCCCTGGGCTGCTGGCTGTGGTGCTGCGTAGCCCGCTGCAGGAGCTGGTTGTGCTTGCGCCCCGTAGCCCGTTGTGGCGCTGGGAGGGTACGCAGCCGTGCTGCTGGCAGCAGCCGGAGGAGGTGCCGGAGCTGGCTGAGCTCCGTACCCTCCGTACGTAGCACTTTGGCCTGCACATGGGACAGCCCCATCGCAGCTCAGTGCCCACAACTTCCCTTCTAGCACACTTGGGAGAGACGGAACACACCACTCCGTCTGTAGGTGGGGCACACATCACACTCTTGCCAGGTATGCAGGAAAAAAAAAAAAAAAACACAAACCACTTGGCTCACTTGAGAACCAACCAGCACACTGCTGGCAAACCCTGCCGCTGCATGCCAAGTACATTTACCAGATTACAGCAAGGAACAATGCTGTCATGCCAGTGCAAACAGCAGTGCAGCTTCTTGTATGAGCATTAATCAATCTCCAAGTACTGCGCTAGAATAGTAACCAAATCTGGACAGTGGCCTCTGGAGAAGCACTATGGTGCTCTGCGACTTACAGCACGTTTGAGACACAAATATAGAGTAGAATCTCGTTATTAAAGGTAGAGGGGAGGCCAGAATTACTTCATTATATCCATTATTGCATCTACTGCACCACGAATCTTTATGGGGATTTCAAGCAACTTTTTTATATCCATTATTTTGTTATAACGAGGTTTGACTATACTAAATAAAAGTGCCGAGACTTATTGCAAACATAACTGTAAAAGGAAAATGATATTTTAGGAAGGTGGGGGAAAAGTACAAGGGCAATGCTCCTTTTCAAAATATTCGCACACCTCTAAACAAGAACAGCACAGTCCTCGACAGATGTAACAAATTTCAGCACTTCATGCAAGCTTTTCACATGGATGCTACACACTACAGTTGAATCTGCTTCCCATTCACGACCCATCTTGCACAGCATATGAATAAAAGCAACCAGTGAAGGTAAGAAATGCAGCGAAAAGCAAAGTACCCCTTCTCACCCTGTGAATAAGAGTTAGGCTGTTGGTAGCTACTGTATGACTGGCTTTGCTGCCCATACTGGTCTTGGCCATAGGTGGTTGCAGCTGGTGTGGAAGCCACATTAGAAGTGGCACCCCACATGGGCTGTTGCTGAGGCTGTTGAGGTGCCGGCTGCGGCTGCTGAAATAAAGGCAGAAGCACTTCAAGTTGGCTTGCATTGTTCAGCAAATAGATACAGACAAGTTTTTTTCGCAAGCTGTATAGTAGTGATAGATGGAGCAGCAAGTGTTCTGTTTCAGTTCGTAAATAAACAGTTTAAAAGGACTCTAAACAGAAAAATAGTATTAGCAAATTATTTTTCTACAATTCACCCAAAAGCCTATCAACAGTGAGAAGAGGCTTGCGGCAACGCTGCCTTTAAGTTCCTGCACCAGCTCTTCTCAACACCAGATTATAACAGCATCTGCTGACGCGTTTGTTGGTCGAAATGGACTACATTGTATCATAAGCCGAAGATTCAACTTTGCATTTTCAAAACTCTTGCTGCCCAACGACTGGGGGTTTCAGTGTCCCGTCAAGCTGCGCGAGGGATAAATACAGATAGATGAGCACAGTGGCTTATATGAGAAGGGGGGTGGTGTAGTAAGCAAAAGACAATGCCGAATACATTGTTGGAACAAACACAGATAAGCACTATGCAGTTGGACTACGTACTTGAAAGTGCTGTCCTTTGCAAATCCATCTTTTTTTTTGCTGCACAACACTTATGCTCGATAATATAACAAAAATCTGCGCACACTAGTGAGAGCTTTTCAATCACTAAAGGCCTCACGTGCAAGAGACTAAGTACACTGCAGCTTACCCCGTATCCCGCAGCGGGCTGGGTGTAGCTAGCCTGTGAGTAGTTTTGATCCACAGTTCCATAACCCCCATAGGAGCCATACCTGAAAGAAATGTTCATGTTGAGAAACAAACATGACTGCCTGTTCCCTAACCTAGAGAAAACAGACTATGCACATAATTGTTCTGCTACCAGAAATAATGACCGCCTCAACTGTAAATGAATACTGTATGCCAGGGGTCTCTCCAAGTTGGGCACAACCTGCACAGCTCCACCAACAGTAGTGCTGCGTTTTCGAAGCAGGATTGCGGGTTATGCCTGGGAAACTTGCAGGATTGCAGGTTATGCCTGGGAAACTTGAAGTTGACATCAAGTTGTCCAAAATTTTCACTGTTGGTATGCAAACTGCTTGCACTCAGGCCAGGCACACAAGCTGTTATATGCATGGTGCAACCAAACCAACAATGGCAGAAAAGCCAAGAGGGCCATGGTCCTTGCTGCCCACATTTTTTTAGACCCCCTGGTGTGCAAATCAGCACGATTAAGTCTTTCTCTACAGCCACAAATAAGCTAACTTTCAGGGCTTGTATGTTTAAGTGTTCGATTTCAAGATGCATTAGTCGCAACATAGAGCACGATGCATAAAACATTAGCCTAACGGTGTTTTTAATGAATTTCAAGCAATAATTAGACTTCAGAATTCTTATGTGAAATGATTTAGCAGCTTAAGAAGCGCAAACTTATCACACGACACCAAAAAATAAATACAGAGATTTGGTGGCATGAATCTTAAAAATATTGATGCCCATGCTGTGGAAAATACATGGCTTTGCAAATGTGAAAAAGTGTGCACCTATGGTGCAGGGACCATTTACTTTGACTTTTTGCAATAAGTGCTTGATTCTGTTCTTCCTGCATTCAGTGGGCTCATGAAGCAGTGTTTTTGAAAAATTCTGTAGTTTCACATACCAAAACCACTGACTGACAATGACGCATGCCACAGTGCCCCCGGGGGGCCTTTGAATTATTTTGACCAGCAGGGGTTCCTTAATGTGCACCTAAACCTAAGTACATGAGCGTTTTCACATTTCACCCCCACTGAAATGCGGCAGCATTTACGACGACCTCGAACTCAGCAGCACAAATACTGTGGCAGATGGTTGTGAAGTCTGAGAACATCCAATAACATCTACTATTGCGTTTCATTTACTTGGATGGGTAAGCAAGTTGGTCACCTTAAATTGATGCTAAGTGTGCTTTATCCTAGCAACCAAACTGCTAGTCAAGCTTCTATGGCAAGTTGGTACGACATTGACTGCATGCCCATGAAACTCTACATGAAAAGGAATTTTTTTTTATATACTAAGTTGCACTTGGTATCAGTCGAAAATGATACTCAAAACACATGCCCCTGAGCATGTGCCAATTGTTCGAGGTATTGTTGCAATCGTTACAGGAGTGTAGACAGCCTGCTGTGCCTTCACTGCTGCTTTCACTTACAATCCGGTAGCTTGGTCGGCCAAAAATCATGCTGCATTGCTTGCTTTCGGAAGTGCAAGGTGCACTGGAGGCCCGTTTCAACGACACATCCACGTCGGAAGTTCTATTTTTCAGGACTCCAATGTCCAGAAAATTACCAAATCGGAGTAAAGGCTCATTCACGCCGGAAACTTGGAGGTTGCGCAACCATTTGCGACTGGCGACCAACGCTCACACCGGCAAGTCTTAATCTGCTCACAATTGTATTTCTACATAAAACAAGTAGCAGCATATGCAGACGTCCTGTTTCTGCACATCTGATTGGTTCAGCAGTTTTGCGACTGCCCCAAAATGGCCGTGCACGACTACTGTTGGTCATTGGTATGAATGAGCCTCACAAGTGGTCTTAATTTTGTACAGCGTATGGCGCTGCTCGTAGTAGAATTCCAATGGCAGTGTATTAGATGTCGAAAAGTTGTCAATCAAATTGATCCATTTCTTATCGTTCAGTAAGGAGAGTTGATGGGTTTTATTGGGGTAAGGGCAGCCATTGCCAAAGAGCGCTAATGCCTTCTGCATAAGCACAAATTCCGCAGGGAATGTTTCAGTTTACATATGTGCATTCATACACACTTTCGGCTTGCAATGTTACTGCGTGCACATGGTTCCTGTGCGAGACGGTGTAGTATAAAAATGGAAAATTTACTTACCCAGCTGCTGCAGGCTGGGAGTTGCCGTAGCTCCCGTATTCTGAAAAATAAGCACGCCAGTTCAGCCTCCATTAAATGCGTGGCAGGTTAAATAGAAAAAGGCAGCAAATAATATTTAACGATGTTTCATGTCTAAAACCCAAACGTGGACTACGAAAGACAAGTCCCCGGGGGGGATTAAAATTGTTTAAGGCGAATAAATGCACGCACTGAGGAAAACGCACACTAGAACACTAATCTGGTTTTCTCGGCGATGTATACGTGCGAACTTTTGATTCCGCAGCACTCCCAGGAGCGACAGTTTCATGAAACAGATCAAAGACAGCTCTATGAACACCTCGGCAAAGTTAACAGGGGCAAAAAAGCGGCCGCACCCATACGCCTCCGCTGAAGGATTCTTTCGCGTTTTACGAGTCGACACTGCGGACGCGGTGACGGCAACGAAGGCGGGAAGATAACATGGCGTCACTAAAGGCACATTAAAAAGAAAAAGAACAAACCCTCAACAGCGACGTAGAACACGTTCGAACATCGATCGGGTATTACCAACGCGCCGCAATACTTCTACCAATGAAACAACAACCTTAGCCTGGATACATCCGTATGATCACGTAGTAGAAGCACTGTAGGCAGAAATTCAGGTGAAAAACACCCGGTGCCTGCACGTCGCGCTCGGGCGGACAGCAGGGAACACGATTAAGCCTAACGCCGGTACACCGGCAATTGAAGTGAAAGCATTTACTTGATCGTTTGAACTGTGCATAGGCTCAGGCATAGCGAGCGTACTGAACAAAAGCAGTTACTTACGTGTGGCGTCAGCCATGTCGAAAGTATTCTTTACCACTTGCAAGATGAAATCGACGTGCGGTAAACACAATGAGGAAGCCGACGAGAAGATGGCGCGGAAAGAACAGAAAGCAACGTCACGCCTTTGGGGGTGACGCTGCCAAAAGATTTTATGGGAAGTCCACTGTGCAGTTGTGGCGCTAGCAAAGTATTGAATTAAACAAAAACTAGAAAGGCTTTGCGTTTATATAAATCAAAACACACGTACGTCTTAAATAATGTGCATTAAATGAGCAAAATTTATTTAAACAAGTTGCGGGCTCAGCAGAAAAATGGCCCAGTTAACATGTCTGAGCATGTTTTAGCGCATAATTCCCACCACTATCATCATCACAAATCTTTAGGTTTTTCGAGAAACTGTGCCCTTGGAGTCACGGTCGTTGGGCTTGTGCGACAATTTGCGTTGTCCTTTGCGTATTTTTGCGCATTTTCAGTACCTTTCTATTAGTAATTAGCAAATAAGAAGATGGCTCGTCAAAGGAGAGCCCCATCTGCACCGTACGTATTATAGTTTTTTTTTTTAAAGACTAGCGGTTGCCGACAACGCAGCTTCGGCAACTCGGCCGCGTGTCTAGTTGGACGTTCTGTGTTAAAAACGTTTATCCATAACCAATTTTCTCGCGCTACCTGATAACGATTTTAATTGTGGCTACTTGTGAAGCGGGTATTCATATCAAAACGGCGGTGTTTTCCTCCTATTGCGTCGGTTCGTTAGCTGATTGCGAAATACCAGTCATTTCACCTGCATACCCTAAAAGAACTCTGCATTTGAAGCTCATTTCTGTTACTTCATTGCTAAGTATTGCAGTGTAAGTGGATTTTCGTGCGCACGTTGCGATTGTGCTTTCTGGCGGTTGCTGAAGTGCGCATCTTTTCGTCATGAGTAACATGGCAGAAGTTAATGAATGAATTTTCCCTTGTCTTAATACATTTCGCCTCGCAGCCTTGCCAAGAAATGATAGGAAAACGTCGTAGATGTTTAACACTAGCTTTTTGTTCAATACTTCAGCTGTACGGAAGACTAGTTGATGCGCATTGGTCTGTAGGCATACTACTTCGCGGAAACACACTGCAGTCATATGGATGTGATATTGCATAATTTATGGCAAATTTGAATGTACTACGCGTTGGAGCTGCGGCGTTAAATTGGGACGTGATACAGAAACACACGTAAATCGTGAGCGAAATCGGAATACGAGTACACTGAACCAACTCGGCCGCAAGTGCCTTCATCTCTTATGTTTCTCTGTGCTCATATTTAGTGATATTAGGCGCAAAACAGCAGTAAGGTCAAGGTAACTTGGTGGCCCTTCCGTGACCTGTCCCAAGCTCAAGCTTGGAAAGTAGATGATGCAATTCTGCTTAACTTTGCTACTGTTTAGAGTTTGGGACACTACAGAGCATTGTGAAGTTAAGGTAGTTGGTAGATTGCACCTCTTAGACCGGTGTCACACGACCAGTTTTGATCGCGATCAAGTCCGATACAGATCGAATTTCTTGGTTGCGATTGGCACCTTTGCGCAGTCCGATACGGATCGAAATTCTCGACTGTGATTGGCTCTCTCGCGCAGCTTGCGCAAAGGTGCCAATCGCAACCAAGAAATTCGATCCGTATCGGGCTTGATCGCGATCAAAAGTGCGCCGTGTGACACCCATATTTGAGACCATACAAGTTGTTCTCATTGTTATCTGAAACTATAACCTAGAAAGAGACAGAAAAAAAAAAAAAACTGGTGTTGATGCCACTTGAAATTTCCATACCAACTCCTCGGGAAGTCATCTTTTGACAATCTTCCTTTGGTGCTGTTTAATCTTTTGTCAAAAAAAGCAGTGCTTATATTCTGTTTGAAAGCGAGACTGGCAACAATGACTCAGTCACTATGGTGTTGTGCTGCTGAACATGAGGTTGCAGTTTCGGTCCCAGTTTCTGGTGGGCTAAAGGCAGTGAAGGCAAAAAACACTCGCATACAGTGTGTATTAAAAGACACAATAAATGCCCTCAGGTTGTCAAAACTCTGCCCATTAATGCAGCATCCCTCATAGGAGTCAGTCTGTGTGTTGTGTTGGGATGCTAAATCTCGTTATATTAATAGAAAGACTAGTGAAGAGTCAACTCAGCAGGTTTTATAATTTTATCCTGTACAAGAAAGGTCCTGCTAACATGTAAACTAGTCAATAGAGCACAGTGGTAGCTCGGATGTTTTTTCAAGATTCATTGTGCTAGTGTCATTAAGCATAAAATTGGTGCCTGTGCTTGTAGACTAAGGCATTTCAGTGCCAGTACACAAATTTGGGGTGTGAGTCCAGCATTTCAATAGCCTTATGGTTGACGGTGTGTGTGTGACTTCATCAGTGCTCGTATTTGGTAATGCCACTGCCATCTAAAATACTGAAATGTGTTCAAGCTGTAACATGAGTACATTGTACACGAGATTTGTAAAATTTTGCTGCATTACTATATGACTGGAAGGTGGGGATGGCAGTACACATAGTGATAAGCCGCTTGATTATGATGTCTTGTGGCGGTGTTGACTTGTAGACAAATGTAGCATTAGTGCATTGAAAGCAAACTGTTTTTTCATGAAAATTTTTAACAATGTGTGATCTGCAGTGAAAGCAGCTAGCATAGTCAGCAGCCACCAGGTTGAACGCTGAGACTTAGCATGTTTAATAAGTGCCATCATGCATATTTAGCAACATTGTCAGTTGTGATAGTCCTAGGAAATAGCTTGGGTGTGTCCTGAACTACAAAACAAACTTGCATTTGACATTTGAAGTCAAGTGAGAAGGAAAACAGGAGTGCCAAACTAGCTTGTGGCATGACACTCTGTCCAATCTCCTCTACAAACACGAGATTAACTACTACACAATTTTTTATAAAAACCCATATGGCTGGCATCACGTTTTTGACCAGATTGCGGCTAGTGCCTGCTGGTACAAATGAAATAAGCAGAAGAGTGTAAATGTACAACTTGCCTGCGTGCAGCTGTCGCATTACAAAAGCAGAAGCTCAAGGAAACTTGGTATCACTAGGAAAGTAGTAGTTCTTTTTTTAATGGAAAGTGTAGGGTTCATGCCCCTTGAATAAGAAACCTGTTTGTTGACTTCCATTTGCCAAGGGACAGTAGTGGAAATACAATGCCTATGGCATTGTTTCCTTTCTTTGTGCTAAAATACCATGCACTGAGGTCTTATGTTGAGGCTGTTTATAGTTAATTGCTTGTGGGCCTGATAATCTAGGCATATTGTTGTGACTGGTGCAGTAGGTGTACTTATGCAGTAACTACTTGCTTCATTTACACTCTCTACACAAAAAAGTCGCAGTTTCACCCAAAGGGCAAAGCATTGATTGCGACAGCAAATTATCAGACAGCTGTACGAAGTAAAGTTCGTAGTTTTATCAGCTGCATAAGCTGCTGTAAATTATCATGCATGCACAGGAAAACACGAACACATCTCTCTCCGTGACTGAGGACACTTGCTGTCAGTACGCTGGCATGATGAATAGCGGCAGCAGCAGAAGTGAATTCTCCTTCGTGCTACCTCTCGCTTAAAGGGTCTGTGAAACGATTTTGGCAAATTTTATAGACGTGTAGGACACAGCTACAGTAAAACATTAGCGCCACAATATAAGTGAAGCGTCTCATATTAAGAGAGCTACAAATGATTACAAGTTTCCTTCCTCTCTAGCCATGCTATTTCTCCTCAACTCGTTCGCTGAGTGATAGGGGGTAAGCTCCGCCTTCACTGTGGCTCTGCGTCATGATGTGACGTTGTCTACTTCTGGTTGTCTTGGAGCCAGCGCGATCCCTCTCCAACATCTCCGCTAGCGTCCTGGCTGTCACTGCCCCGCGAGAGCTATTCAAGCGCGTGCGTTGCGAGCGTCCTGTCGCAGTGCCGAGTGTGTCCAGTATTCCGGTAACTGCAGGCGAGCTGGGCGTCTTGATGGATGGGCGGAGGCGTAAACTAAAGCCCCATCATACTACAACCACTAACACTGTCCAAGTTCGGTACATGCCAGCTAGTTCGGTTGCAGTAAAGCCCTATTGTTATTTATTTCTTTTTTCTTCCCTCTTTTCTAACTCTTATGTGGAGTAATATTTTTTGGCAACAAGTAACGGGTTTTCTGCTGCATGCAGGATGAGGCGGGCCCCTGCGCCACCACCACCACGCCGAGCGGCAGCCGCACCGGCCCCAACCAAGGCGGCAGCTGCACCAACGCAGCCTGTGCCAACCCAGGCGCACCCACCAGCACCAGTGATGTCCCAGCCACAGCAGCCTGGCATGTTTGCTCAAATGGCTACTACAGCAGCTGGAGTTGCCGTTGGCTCTGCAGTGGTGGGTTTTTCTCTGCCATTTGTTCGTGTTCAGTGATTCTCTGTAAGCTTTGTTTGGTTCAGATGTACACTATACCAGCTGGCCGCTTTATGATCTGCATCACAGCCCCAGCTATCCTGTGTACACTATCTGCCAATATGAAAGGGAACACTTCATGTGGGCTCAGACAACGAACCTCGCAAACATGCAAGTCAGAACCTCACTCACTGCTATTTGTTATGTTTTCTCCTGTTGGAAGAATCCATGGGACTTTTCCTGATTAGAAGCACACACAAGGAAGATTATCACCCTTGAACACAAATCCGGTGTTTCCTTTGTTATTGGTGGAGAGTGTAGAAGTGTACAAGCAGCTCTGAAAGATTGCAGGATGTGGTTCCTGCAAAAAGTATTTCACCCCAGTTTTAGCTTATAGCCTATTAAAACAGTACAACATTGTGTAGGTCACGTACACATAGCACATTTGAAATCCAGGCTGTGAGCGCAGGCTCAGGAAGTATTCTGCTTTTTCTAGGATGCCACATCCTATAATGTTTTGACCCTGCCTGTACGTGTGCATCGCGGTCCTCAATTGCAACATGTGCAGGCTTGGTGCTGCTGCATTACAGATAACTTCTTATTTCATCTGGTGAAGTAGTGCAGATGAGGGTACAGAAGCTTGCAGATGATGCCCTTTGAAACTGTGTCTGTTGAAACAGTGGAAACGCGGCAGGGATATCTATCTGGAGTGTCTGTAAACTGTTTAGCAGTGCCTCTGCACAACTAGAATAACCTCTGGTACTTCAAAATTTTTCAGTAAGCATTGACAGTGGTCCAATGGAAGATACTGTCGGAATTGGCTATTGCTACAACTTAGGGTGAGGTTGTGTGACACTGTAGCAAAGGTGTAGAGCACAAGAGTTGCAGGCTAGAAGTGCGAAAATTCCTGCGAAAGCTAATTGACAAACTTTTCATGTCCAACAGACAGCGGTGCCTAAACCTGAGTGCTTAAGTGAGGTGTATGTAATGCTCCACACTTGCATGTATGTCACTGCATTTGTGATGTATCTGTACCACCAGAACCTTGTTGCCACTAGTGCTGGTAACTGTGCTTTAATAAATAAACAGATGAAATAAGCAAAATGGCAGCATTCTCACTCCCTTGGACCATTTCCCTAAAACAGCACAAGCTAAACAGTGACAAAGAGAACACACGCAAAAGTGACAATACGAACACTGGAAAAGAGCTCTTATAACTAAACGTTAAACATAAAATGTAAGATTAGCCGGTTGGTATGGATTTATTTCCCTAACATAGTGCAAACTAAACAATACTACAAGCTCTGGAAAACAGCTCCTAGAACTAGAAATTAGAAGTATTTTAGAAGTCTTCACGAAGTGAAATTGTACCAAATAGTTGCTCAATGTAAGTTACTTTTTTAAGCCTTTGACCAGTCCGACTGCTTGCTTGTGTTCTGCCTTGTCAGGTTCACAGGAAACTTGCTTGTCCGATTAACTGGTTTTGTGCTGCAATATTTGTGGTCCAAGTCATTTAGAGAGGGGAACAAACCGTCTGCTTGTTGCCGAGTTTTGCAACAGCATCCCCTCGCACAGTATTGTGAGGCTGTCCTGCAGTGATGACCGCTGTGCAGGGGTACTGAATTGGAGTGCCCTGTTGGCTCCAACCCGGTGGTGTCTGGGGCTGGGAGTGCACGTTGCAGCCTGTGTCCCTGCCCACTTGGGGGAAACCGCACTTAGTCTGAGCAATGGCCAAGCAATAAATGTGCAATGGGGATGGAAGGACCACTATTCTACTTTTCCCATGTAAGCTCGTGCCTGGAGACACACACCTGCCATGCTTAGACCACAACATTAGATTTTTGTCACCTTACAAGACTTCAATTTACCCAAGCAGCTTAGAGTAGTACCCAAGTTACCAGTAAGATCAGCAATACTGCACGTGCATAGAACCCTCGACATGCTGCTATTTGCACATATTATTGTGGCTCGCATTAATTCCTGGAAGAAAAGTGAATGCTAACAACTTGTTAACGTGACTTTATGTAAAAGGTTATTCCACTTTTATTTGTCTTATCTTTTAGACAGGGGCAATCAGATTGACATGCTCTCTCATCACATTTGTTATGCCTGAAGCACAAAGATTGCGGATGATTGTGTTGTACTTCGATAAATTACTTGTGTGCAGGATCAGTATGAACACTATTTAAGCTTTTATAATATATTATGCTAACAATGGGTCAAGTCTGTGAACACTGATCAAGCTGTCTTCACATACACTTAACAAAAAAAAAAAAGCCCACTGGTGCATGTGTACAAAATTGGATCTTCATGTCTGCAGCAGGTTGACAGCTTGAAATGCCTACGTGTAAAATCTGCAAACTTTTCCTAGCAACTGCACATTGACAACATGTGTTCTGCTCTCAGTGAAGGTTTTTTTTTTTTTTGCCAACAACTTACAAATTCTCCTCTGAGCTTTAAGCTGCTTAGTTATCGTATGTTTTTCAGGCCAGAACCATAACTTGCTTGTATATTGCACAGAATCAATCCATACACTAAAAACGACTTCCACCATTAGGGAGGCAGAAATACCCCCACAATTTTCTACACTTGCCAAGTAACCATGCATTAACCGTAGATTCCTTACTTAACATAACTTCCCTGTCTACATGACACGCAGGTCACTATCACGCCAATTCATTAACATCCTGTGCGAGGACAGGCACCTACAAGTTCTCATTCTTTTCTCGCACAACTTCCGAGTGTAGTTCTCTAACCAAGCCGTATCTACCATGTATCCATGGACAGCACATCAGGATCTGTTTTGGTGCTGTTTGGCTTCACTTTCCATGCACTCATGCATGCCAGTCCTGCAAGGACCATATTGTGATGGGTGGTGGATGGTGAAAAGAAGTGCCCTAACTTGAATTATTCTGTATGGAGGGCGGTTACCTGTACGCCAACTTTGAGTGTGTTATTTCAAAAGCTTTCCTTGCTTTCCACTTTGTGGTTGTGTCTGGCATCGGTGGCATGGTGACTGTGGCATGGTGACTGCAATGCATTGCATTTCTGTTGCAGGGCCACACAATTGGTCATGCCCTGACTGGTAGCATGGGAGGGGGAAGCGCTGAGGCCGCTCCCGCTGCTGCTGCTCCTGCGGCTGCCGCGCCACCTATGCAGCAGCAGCAGCAGCTCAGTGGTCCCTGCCAGTATGAGCTCAAGCAGTTTCTGGAGTGTGCCCAGAACCAGCATGACATCTCGCTGTGCGAGGGCTTCAACCAGGTTCTCAAGGAGTGCCGGCTCCAGTATGGTTAGTAGTGCTCTTGAACCCTTTTGGGGGCGTTTGGATTCCTGGCGGTTGTTGTAAATGCAAAAGCATTTCTTTGGCTACCCTACCCAACTTTACTCTGTTTGTCTGGCCTGAATGCTCTTACCGTATGAAAAGAATTTACAAAAAAAATCTAGCACCTATGAGGAATCGAACTCGGGCCCGCAACAGGGTTAGCAAGTACCTGTCCTCGACAGTATGCCAACAGTTGAGAAAAGGCACAAATTACATGTAACAGTAGAGTGGATTAGCACCGCCACTGTCGTGCTATCGCAATATCAATGCACAGTGTGTTTTGGCTGTAAATGTTATGACTCCAAACAGGTGCACCATCATGCTCCACTCAATAATCTTCAATGGTATGTGCATAGAGGATTAGAAGGCCTCCAGAGATACGCAGCGTGTTTGGCTGCAAAGCCAAATGGATGACACATCGTCACGCTTCGTGCAATTGGCTGTAATGGAGGCTGAATAGTGTGTGCTGTGCAAGTTCTCTCGCATATCTTAGACATTCATCATAAAGTAGTTCCCCAAGAATTTTTTTTATTTGTGAATTGTGTGCCTGCCCTGCTTCCAGTATATGTAATCTTTCCCTTTTGTTTTTGATGTTGAAAAGTTTGCACTAATATAATTGCCATGTGGACCAAACTTCTAGATTTCTGTGCTGGTTGTTTTTGACTGCTATGTCACACATGACCCCTTTCTTCTGCCTTCTGTAACCGAACTTCTGTAACCAGCTACCGAATGTTAAAAACAAAAGACGTATTTCGCTAAGTGATGATGCCGATAGGGCTGACCGAAAAAAAGCAAGAAAAAAAAAGTTTCGTCCCCTAAAGTGTTTTGTCATCTAAGGAAGAGCGGGCATGACCTCCGAGACTGGAGAATGGCACGCGCTTGCATTTCCGAATCTTGGAAGCTATAGAGCAGGTTACTGGAAACCAAGCCTGGGCAAGTGGGCGAAAAACCAAAATGGCGGCCTCCAAGAATGGGTAGCATGGCTCAGAACGAGCAATTTAGTCCGGAAATTCAAATTTTGCGGCCTAAATTCGTCTGAGAAATTGGTCGCGAAAATGCACTAGCTCTATGGGAACCCTGACAGTGCATTTATTAAGTCCGGAATATCCAACAAGTTCGAATTTTTGGAGTCCGAAAAACCCGTCGGCGACTTTACGCGTTGTTGCACGGCAAACAATGGAGCAACATGTGGTATCATCAGAAAGTGCTCTCAACTTCTGAGGTCAAATACAGTGTAGACCGTTTATAACGTAAGTCGCCGGAGTCGCGAATATCCGCACTATAACCAAAGCAACAATTTTCGAGGCCCGCACATATGCAAAACATGTGCACCGAGCTGCCACGCGTATGCGACAGTTGAGGAATGCTGCTAGAACGTTTGCATTCAATTTACAGTCGAATCTCATTAATTTGAAATAATTCATGCGGCGGCGCCTCCGACCGGCATTGCTCCGGCACCACCATAGAGTAAAAGCTTTAAAAAAGCACCATAAAAAATGCGGCGGAAATTTCACCCTCTCTCAAATGGCAAGGTCGCCGATTCTGCGTTGCGCCGGAACATGCGTGTACGTGCCGACATCTCAGCCACGCTACCGTAGCCACGCTAGAAAATGGCAGTGAACCCTTCTTTCTCCTTTATGCTTCCTCTACTTTCTAGTCAGGCGTTGACCTTGCACGCTGCGACTACAGCGCAGAGGGAAGCAGTGGCGCTGTCCCAGGCCAGCCAATGAAACTGCCCACGCTGGCAAACGCCCGCTTCCCCATAACGGCAGAAAACGAAACTTCGGGGTGCTGGCGCCCGGCCGGCTGGAGCGGCGGCGCCTGCACGGCGGCGGGCGCGCACAGTGACAGTCAAAAGTGAGGGAGGGCAAGGGGAGCCACTGAAGCGGCGGAGTTGCCGAGGCGAAATCCCCTTCCCTGCCGCCCTCCTCCCTCATTCCACGGTCTCCGCGTGCACCCTTCGCCATGCCTTGCCGGCGCTGCCCGCTCCCTGAGCACCCTGAAGTTTCGTTTACTGCCGTTATCGTGAAGCGAGCGTTGGGCGGCGTTGGCAGTTTCGTCGCCCTCGCTCGCTATGCGCGCCGTAATATTTCACGACTTGCACTGAAGATTCTGGTTTCAGCCTCACTGGCTGTTCGTTCGCACCACGTGCCCTTCTCCTCCACTTCGTCTATCTTTCTTCCTCGAGCACTCCTTAGGGCACCCGTTTGAGGGGAGCGTTCGCCGTCTCCGCTGACTTCCGTACTCCCAGGCAACTGCACTATAAGCGATACGTGTATACATGAAGCTCTATGGGAAAATTAACGGGAGTCTGAAAAGACCGCACTATATCCGGTCCTGCACTATAAGCGGTTACGTTATAAGTGGTCTATACCGTATATTTGATCTTGTAACATGGCTCATTAGCTTACTGTCATCCTGTATACATAGTGCTCACAAGTTGGCAAAGAAATTTGTTGCCTTCCATGTGTGGAAGCTGTTGTCATTTTCTTGCATTCTTTAGAAAGCTTATACTCATTAGTGGTCAAGGGAACTTCTGTGTTCCCTTGCCATGTAGGTCAAAATTGGTGCTTTAGCTTTCTCTCAAGTCTGTGTGCATAGATGCTTGTCTCTGTTTGGCGGGAACATCTAGATGTGTCATTGTGCTGAAGACATTGTTATGCATTTTAAATGTTCTAGTGCATAACTAGTACATTGGGCCAGTTTGAGCATGCCTTAAATCTTTTGGCAGTGTGTGTGTTTTGCAACTAAAATCGTGGTTTTTCTTCTGTCTTTCATGTATTTTTCAGGTGGAGGCATGTAAATTAGTCAACTAGGAAACAATGCTGTCGGACCCACTTCAAGAACAAGCCGGTTATCAGTGCTGAGGAGGGCATGGTCCTTGCGCACATGTGTAGAAAGTAATAAAAGAGAAAGTTCTTTAGTGTGTCAACGCTTTTGCATCTTTTACTGGCTATGGATTGCTTTTGCTAAACCTTTAAGTAATCGATGTTGACATGCATTATTCAGGAAGCACAACCTCAGGAAAACGAAAAAACACAAATGAACCCTCGCCTCCTCATCAGGCTCACAGAGCAGCTCCACTGATGCAAATCAAAGTGCAGTGGAAGGCGTTTATAATAAAAGCGTAAAAAAATAAACGCACATGTTGGAATCTGCGAAGTGAAGCGTTTATGAAGTTACTAATTAACTGGCATGCTACTAATGGTCGTGGATACAATTGCGTTTTTCATCCTATGCAATGTTAATGCATTGCAGAGGTCAATTCTCTTGCAATTAAATATTTATGCACTAGGCTGTTCACAAGCTATGGCAAGATGCAAACACCAAATCAGGCATCATTATATGCACAGTCTGTGAGACAGCTATGCAGCAGTGTCACAAGGATGAGGGTTGTGCACAATGTTTGCAGATGGAAGAATTTGATTGGCAGGTGTATGCACAGAGAAGTATGAATGAATGAAGAACCTCGTGATGACCGAAGTTGCCTCCAACGCTAAAATAACTTTGTTGTGTACAGTATTTGCTGTAAGGCACACATATCTGCGGGGAAAAAAAAGACAAAGGTTGCAAACTTTACGATTCTTTTAATACAATAATTGATGTTCATCGACTGTGTTCATCGACTGAGATACCGCCAGGGGGCCGAGGAGCACAGTCGTACCTCACATGGGCTCCCGCTTTTTCGCTATTTTGTGTGGAACATTGCTTGGACACTCAGCGAATTTGGTAACCTCGGATTCCTAAAGTTGCAAGGCATCGTTTGACGCCAGCCACGACGCAGTGAGTAGACCTTTACTCGAATAATCGAGCTCTGAACATTCTGTGACCGTGCGCTGTGAACATTCTGTGACCGTGGCGCGAGCGGGAGACCAGCGGCTCGCGCCTGCAGGCCCGCGGTGCTCGCACAGTAGGAGTAAATCACGCAGAAGCAGCGTCTGAGGCGAAACGACCACGCTTTTCTGGAAACACAGATGGCGAACGCTTTACAAGAAGAGCCGACTACGGCGCGAATGGAGTTGACCGGGGCTAACTCTGATACCATACCACAGTGGACATACGACGCCAATAGCGGCAAAACGACGGGTAAAGCCCACATCGAGTGGTTACAGGTTGGTCGTAAAGGCAGATCAGCCAAAGAAGACAATGAATCCACCGAAAAAAGAGCTATAGAAGTCCTGAACCCAGACCCCAAACCTCAAGCACAACCACCACTGCCACAGCGTCAACGCATTCTGAGGATGCGACCCTTTCCTACTGACGACTTCAAAATCGTCTTCCGCCCTCAAGCAGGACTTGACCTCTCGAAACATACACTCATCGCAGTGACACATGCCATCGGAAGATCTAGTGGTTTGGTCCAGCAAGACTTCCACGATAACATCCGTATACAAGTCCAGAAACTAGAGAATGTGATCATCGCGAGCACGGCAAGTACGGAGCGAGCTTCCAAACTGCAGCATATCAACACCATACAACTCGGCGGAACCGTCTATCAAGTAAATCCCCACATTCGACACCCAGACGATGTGTGCCGTGGAGTGATATACGGCCTCGAACCGGGTACAAGTCCCGCGGAGATTGTTGCCGGCCTTCGAGTGGACTCAAGATACACGGTTCTCGGAGCACGCATGCTAGGATCTTCAACAGCCGCGGTTATCACCTTCGACGGACAGCACGTCCCTTATTACGTAACGTACCAGAGCGGTGACTACAGATGCAAGCCCTACCGAAAATCCGTCCAATACTGCAGAACCTGTGGCGCCATCGGACACCGACAGGATATCTGTCCTCAGCCAAGGGCCAAGTTCTGCTACACATGCGGGCGCGATGGGGTCACAGAAGAACATGACTGTCACCCGAAGTGCAAGATTTGCGGCGGAGACCACGAAACGGCAGGCAAGGAATGCAAAAAGAAACTCCGTAACAACCCGCCCCCCCTACCAAGTAAGAAGACAGCAGCTTGATAACGCTCGCGCCCGAGAGAATCACTGGAGTTCAAGCACCGAAGACTTCCCCGCGCTGGTTACCACCTCGGACAGCTCACAGGGGCCCTCGCCTCAACAAAGACCTGGCCGTAGACGCTCTCGCTCTATCCTAAGATCGCGCTCTACATCCCGCTCTCGGTCACGGTCTCGCTCCGTTAGGCGAATCACTTACGTCTCCGCGGCGAACGGAAGCAGTGCCTCGAATTTCTCACGCAACACGAGCAGTTCGGACGAGACAGCGACTATACGGACCCTCGAACAGAGGACGATACAACAACAACCGGTAGCCGAGTGCAACACGCCAGAACTCGAGGACAGAGTAGCGAAGAGAGTAGAAGAAAGCATACTAAAACAGGTAGAAACCAGAATAATGAAGCGGGTAGACGAACGGCTGCAAGCATATGAAGCGAAGATTCTCGACCTTGTTGAACGACGCCTTCAAGTCTTCGAGGAAACCCTCACTACGAAGCTTCTCGCATCAGCAGACAGAACCATACAGACAGTGATAACTAAAATCATGGAAAAGGTAGAGCCACTAACCCGTACGGTCACCACACTCGACGCCAAACTGGATGGCTTCATGGCACAACAACACAACTTCATGACCTATGCTTACAAGAATTTCGTGACTCATGAACATCTGGCGGAGCAGTTGGGAACCAAACGCAAAGGACGGAAGACAGTGCGAGTGGAATCCGCAGAGGATTCTAGCTCGACACCACCAAACCACCTACTCCAGGTGGAGGACAACCACCAACATGGCGGCTCTCAAACGTAGACACACCGAGTCGCTTCCCACCCTCCGCATTTGGCACTGGAATTGCAGATCCTATAGACCCCGCTCGGCCAACCTGCAAGAATATCTCAAAACAAACAATCCTGATATAATCGCGTTACAGGAAACAAACACCAAGAAAATAAAGCTCCCCGGCTACACCACTGTGGCACACACTTCCCGCACCGCAATTCTTGTCAAGAAGACACTAACCGCACAGCCGCACGAAATTGAAGACACTGGAATCGAACACACCATAGTGGAGGTGTTGCCGACTCGCAAGAATCAACAGAGCCTATACCTGGTCAACCTCTACAGCCCACCGCGAGAGCAGCTACTCCACTACGACCACTTCGTCCGGGAGCTTCGCAAGAGCGTTAACGGTAACCGGCTTGTTGTAGTGGGGGACTTTAACGCCCCACACGCGGCCTGGGGCTACCCCAATACCACCAAGAAAGGGGCACGGGTTCACGACGCCGCACAACAGCACGGCCTTACGCTATGGAATGACCTGCTCCAACCAACACGAGTGGGCAACAGCGTGTCGAGGGACACCAATCCTGATCTCACGTTCAGCCGAGACGTGCGAAAGGCCACGTGGACCCGACTCCCAGACACGCTAGGGAGCGATCACCACATAATTCAAATCGAGGTTGAACAATCTCACCGCGCGCCCAAGACAGGAAAGGCGCGACTCACTGACTGGAACGCGTATAGGAATGAGCTTGACGACGTTTCGGACATTGAAGACATTGAAGCTTGGCTATACGGTATCGTGGGTGCGGCTGACGGCCACACTAGGACGATTCATCTAGACGAGGACAATCCAGCGGTCGATAATCACCTACTGCACTTATGGGAGGCTCGGCGATCGCTTCTCAAACGATGGCGACGGCAAAAGCTCAACCGCAAGCTCCAGCGCCGAATTGCCCTATTAAGCACGCAGGCACAGGAGTACGCTGAACAGCTAGCGAGCCAGAACTGGCGATCCTTCTGCGACCAACTTCAAGGGACGCTCAGCACAAAGAAAACTTGGCATATACTTCGAGCACTGGTTGACGACACCCACACCAAAACCCAACAAAGACATACAATTCACCGGCTAATCCACAACTATGGCGGCACAGAGGATCAGCTTCTCCAAGAACTTCAGACGAAGCTACACGGTTCAGCTAACCCGCACACCATTGCCACCAACCTTTCCACCACCAGGGAGTACGAAGGAGCGTCCAACGAAGAGCTAGACCGGCCTTTCACACAGGCAGAGTTACAGGCGGCCCTCTCTAGATTAACACGCAATACGAGCCCGGGCAAAGACAGAGTCACCAACAAGCACCTTCGACAGCTACCCCCTCGGGCGTTGGCGGCTCTCCTTCGGTACTATAATGACTGCTGGATTAAGGGCGAGCTACCAACAGCCTGGAAACACTCGGAGGTGACCATGGTACCCAAGCCGAACAAACCCATCTCCATCGCAAATCTCCGCCCCATCTCCCTTACGTCCTGCGCCGGGAAACTATTTGAACACATGGTCAACGAGCGGCTCACCACACATCTCGAGGACAACGATCGCTATCCACACACCATGTTCGGCTTCCGCCAGATGCTCTCCACGCAGGACGTCCTCTTCCAGCTAAAGGAAGATATTCTTGACCATTTGAGCAAACACAGCAAGTCATCCATTCTAGCTCTAGACGTAAAGGGCGCCTTCGATAACGTGAGCCATGAAGCCATTCTCCGTAACCTAGAAGATATCGGCTGCGGTGCCAAAACATACGCCTACATACGCGCTTTCCTCACCAACCGTACGGCCACGGTGGGAATTGCCAATCTCCGGAGCAAGACATTTCACCTACCTAACAGGGGTACGCCGCAGGGTTCGGTAATCTCGCCACTCCTCTTCAACGTGGCCCTCCTCAAACTTCCCCGCCTCCTAGACACCATCCCAGGGATATTTCATGCTCTATATGCAGATGATATCACACTGTGGATGAGAGGCGTGAGCACGGGTGAACAGGAGGCGGTCAACATCATCGAACGGTACCTGAATACCTGCGGCCTCCACTGTGCCCCGGATAAATCCGAGCTATTAGTACTCGCGGCACGCACCCGGGGCCGGCCCCCAAGCCACGACGCACCGGACCCACAAGTCCTTCTTCAGGGAGTCCCGATACCGAAGGTCGACTCACTTCGAATCCTCGGACTCCATATACACAAGGACGGGTCCGGCTCCGCCACACTCCCTAGACTACAGAACACTGTGGCACAGCTGACTCATCTGATACGACGCGTGGCAAATCGCCGCAATGGCCTCAAAGAGCACGACACCTTGCGAATGATACAAGCCCTCCTGTACAGCCGAATTACATACGGAACTCCTTACCTCAACCTGAAGACAGCCGAGAAACAAAAGCTAAACCTCCTAATACGAAAGGCCACGAAACTCGCCCTAGGACTGCCAGCAACCGCCTCCACTGACCGATTGCTTCGCATGGGAGTTCACAACTCCTGGGAAGAACTTGCGGAAGCGCACCTCATCAACCAGATCGAGAGACTCAAGATCACAACCACAGGCCGAGCAGTCCTCCGACGCACAGGATACGCAATCAACCTAGAACTTGATGGCGAACGTAAGGAAAAGATCATGTCGAAGCTCCGAGATTGTCTACAAGTTCATCAGATCCCTCGGAACATGCATCCAGAACAGCATCGAGGCAGACGGCTCGCCAGGGTAAACGCCATCAGACACAAGCACCGTAACGACCCGCAGGCGCGCTACGTGGACGCAGCCAAGTATCCGGGCCGAAACGCTTTCGCCATCAGCGTCACAGACTACAGGGGTACGACACTGGCGTTGGCTACAATTCTCGCCAAACACGCGGACACAGCAGGGGAGGCCGCTATAGCACTCGCCACCCATACAAGCGACGATGTCATAGTGGTCTTCACCGACTCTCAAACAGCGGCACGCAACTACGTGAAGGGCAGGATCTCCGTCAAAGCGATAAACATACTGAAACGTGGCGACACTCCTCCCCCCTACACCTGCATCATGTGGGTTCCGGGACATGAGGGACTCGAGGGGAATGAAGCGGCACACACCGCGGCCCGCGCAAGCGTCAACCGGGCCTCCCCGCACGAGATTTTCGACATGTCCCACCCACCCAAATCAGCGGAGGAAACGGAATCAATACCGCAAACTTATCAAGCGCTACTGCAGCACTATCGGCTTGGACGCAGGGTACCCCCACCACATCCAAAACTAACGAGAAACGAAGGTACCGACTACAGGCGACTCCAGAGCAATACCTTCACCCACGGAAGCTTACTGCATCATTTCCACCCGACGATATACAGCTACACCTGTCCACACTGCAACGTGCCAGACACCTTGGCACACCTCCTACTGCAATGCAAGCACACCCGAGCAAGCATTACAACGACACAACCAATAGCAGCAGACGCAGACCCAACCCTCCTCGCAGAGACGTGGGAGGCTGCGATCTCCAAGCCGGACCTAGTCGACCAGCGCGAACTCGTCGCCCGGGCCCGGAGGGCGATCCAAGCCAGAGGGTTCCTGGAATAAGGGACCCTCCCACCTCGACTGGCAACTAACTCACTGTTTCAAATAAAGGTTTATTCATTCATTCATTCATTCATTCATTCATTCGACTGTGTCTAATTAAAGGATTGGCCATGAATAGGCGCTGACACACATGAACATAAAACGTCGCCGATTTGCAGACAAAGATCCTGTGAACATGTGAGCCAAATATTGCACTGCATTCAGTAAGGAAGTTACTATCTTGTGTTAACTGAAAAATCACTTGCTCCCCCCTTTGCGATGTCATACAGCTAACCAAGCCTACCAACAATTATTGGCAGATTTGATGACTGCGAAAACATTCTCAGTAATACCATACTTGCTAATCTTGAGTTAAATAAATGGAAAAATACATGTCTGAGATCTCAGAAATACCAAACGAGTATTTCATCTTCGCACTTCCGGTCAGATGCGCGTAGCTACGTCTGCTAAGCGTGGCCTCCGAGATCGCTCCAGCGTGCTGCATAGCGTTGATACCGCGACAGGATCAGGCAACCGCGTGCATCGTAACAAATGAACGAAAAAAAATATATATATATTCACCAGCCCTTCCCCTGTCGAGAAAATGGGGGTAAGCGAAGCTTGTGTGTTTATCTGACCTTCGTCAGGCTAACGTAAAGTTCACGACATGTCGCGGTAATAAAACAAACGTTTATTAATGGTATGAAGGAAACGTACAACGGAAGGAAAAGTTGCACGAAAGGGAAACAAAAGTAGAAGGCAAGGGAACGAAAAGTAGGTCAAGTACACACACACACGGTAACCTTCGCTTATACCCCCATTTTCTCGACGGGGAAGGGCTGGTGATTTTCTTTCTCTCTCTTTCCCTTGTATGTGCCCTTGAGCTTGGACCCTTTCTGCACCATCACCAGGATAGGCCCACTTTTCAGCGTGACACCACCACCACCGCCGCAACTTCTGAACCTATAAAGCGTCGCTTAGAAAAATTCGGAGACGACGACACTCCCTAAGGCGAAATTTGTGCGCAGCTGTAAACGCGTTTTCATTTCGCGATATATTGGCTGGCGCGGACCATCTGTCTCGTGTGGCGCGACTACCTGCTAATGGGGAGATTACGAGAGGAAGCGCGTCGGTGACGCGTGGGCGCGATTCACGGCAGCCGCCGCAGACAACCTCCGCTCATATAGCGCTTTGTTTCCATACAGACGACTCGCGCTACTCTGGCGCCAACTCGTAGCCATCGTCGCCATAGAGCCCCTCGTTGGCGGCATTACACTTTTCTCACGCTTTCCCGATACCCTCCGCTTTCCGCCTCATGGTTCTGCTGCACTCTCCTCCTCGTGCTCTCTTCGTTCTCGCCGCTTTTTAACAGCGGAGCTGTTTAGGATCTTCGTTGCGCCGCGTAGCATACATAGACCAGAAACTGCGCCTGGCGATGACATCACCGCGCGATTCCCAACAACGACTTGGCACAGCTGTGCCTCGCTTCGCCTAGCTTCGGCAACGATACTCCGCCACCGCGTCAGCTGCTGCGACCGCGCACCTGCTCCGTCTAGCCATGACGTCACTTCACGTCACCTAGCAACCACCTGGCATAGCTGCTCCCCGATTCGCCTAGGTACAGTTATTCTAGGCACTGTAGACTAGGCATGCCATCGCTTCGCCAAGCTCTTCACGCCGCCCTTCCCAGCTACCGCGCACATGCTTCGCCTAGCCACACCGACACCGCGCGGCCGCCGAGGGATCACGTGGCCTCACCAGCAGAACTCCGGCTCCCGCCCACGGTGTAAAACCCTCCTCGCTCTGCCGGGTAGGCGGAGCCAAAAACCGTGACGTCACTGCGCGCCAACACGGTTCGCGGGCTGTGTGCCGCGACGGCGGCAGAACTCTCGTCGACTCTGTGGCGAGTACATGTAGCCTTGACATGGGACGACCAAAGTAGATCCGGACACCCGAAGAAGAAGCCGCTCATCTTGAAGCGCGTCGCGCGGCGAAGCGAAAATCTGCGCGTCGGCGGCGAGCCGATTCGGAATACCGTCCCTAGCAGCACTTAGCATTTCCTTGCAAAACTTAGCAAAACCTAGCAAAACCTGGAAGAAGCTAGGTCGATCACCAGCTCCGCTGTTTACTGCAACCTTGCACCACTAGTGCAAGCTGCCCACATTTTTTTTTTCCTCCCCCGCGTTTGCTCTCATCTATCGCTGTGCTCGGTTACGAGGTAGGACGCTGGCGGTGCGCTCTGAAAAACAACTTGGCGGAGCCCCATTTAGGGGAAAAAGCGGAGTATCGGTACCATAACTACATCTCCGCTTATTTCTTACAGGATTAGAAAAAAAGTTTTGCGGCAGGAAATTCGGGAGGCGACGACGTTTAATACTGAGACCATTCTATATGATTAGTTAGAAAAGTGTTTCAGATCTAAATACATAGGAACGGAGAAATAGTTGTTCTCGGCAACCACTGCACTAATTTTCATTTGCATATTAAAGAAAAGGCTAAAATCTAGTGACTGTTGGAAGCGGGTTTTTACAGGGAAGCTGTTAGCCTCCAGTTGGTCGGGATTTTTCGTATCCGTGTGCTCGCACAAAAATGTCGGCCGATCCCGGAGACAGTGAAAAGAAGCGGGAAGCGCACAGTGTGCTGCTTCTCCAAGAGGCATCACATGACGTCATGAGGTGACATTGCGTGACGTAACGTCACCAGGTGATATCGTCACATGACTATGCCGTTATCACGTAACGTTTGACGTGATTACGTAATCCTGCTACCTCATCATGGACAGATCACAAAGACTACGAACGCTATAGCTTACCCAATCCCCTTAAAGTCGGCTTCACTTTTAAACAGAAATGCATTGCTGGGAAGAAGTTTTTTCGGGGGCAATATAAGTCCTTTTGTATTAAAATGTGAAGGCTCTACAACCTTTTTTCTTATTTTATTAATTGTTTGCTATTGCCCCGATGCGCGCGCGTGTCCAAAACGCATTAGGCAGACCAAGTCGCAATTTGATCTGCCGAGGATGCGAGCGCCATCTGGATAAGATTTTCACAAGTAGCATACCCGAGCCACGGCCGCTGTTGGTATGGTAAAAACAAGGAGTTTTTTTTTTTTTTCCTACCTCCTTGGGTAGAAATGCTGGCAAAATGGGTTTGAGTTTCCTCGTAACAGAATTATGTGTTCTCGTCCATTCAAATAACAGTCCGACACCACCATGTCTGTAGGTTGTGGTTAAGTCGTACTTTACCATTTTTTCTGACGGATTTCACTTTGAGAAATACAATTTTTGTTCACTGACACCTTGCACCACGACAAAGGGCCTGCGCGGTCGAGGTGGTTCGGAATGATTTTGTCCTGCACTAACATCTTGCGTCAAGCGGAGGGCCTGCGCGGTCGGCGTGGTTGCGGACGATTTTCTCCGCCACGGACGCCGACATGCACGCCGGCGCCAACGCCGACCCCGGATTTTCTACGACACGGGGCCCTTAACGCTATCGCGTTAAAAAGAGGGAAGTACAGTCTGCTGCTTCTCCAAGAGGCATCACATAACGTCATCACGTAATGTTACGTTTGGCGTGATGATATCACGCAACCTTTGGTATGATTACGTCATCGCGCGACGTGTGAGGCGATGACGTAATGACGTTTCGTCACCACTTGGTCACATGGGTTCTGGTACCATCGGATTTTTCGCTTCATGTAATGATTTCGTATTTATTAATAATACTCAATAAAGTTGTTACTAACCAACCAAATTAATAATACCTCCTCAGCAGTTGTAGTGGCGGTTGCTACAGCTTCGCTGGACATACACTTTTCTAGGGCCGGTATGGCGAGTCATTTTATTTAAGTCGTCGATTTCTTAGAAAAATTATTGAATAATTGTAAAATTAAAAAAATAATCTAGAGTATAAAGTTTACAACTCTTTTTATCTCAGCAATGAAAAACGTGATCGCATTTCTCTAAACTGTTCCTAATAATATACATCTAAATTTAAGCGGACAGTTCGAAATATTATACACTGCTCTGAACTATATCGATAAATTGCGAGTAGGACTTCTGCATAACCATCGTAAACGTAATAATTTCACATAATGAGTAAATTGATGTATCAAATTTGTCCGCTTTGGATGCTCCAACGCATGCAATTTACAGAAGTGCGATATCTGTTTGGTGCAGAGTTACCGATTTGGAAACTTCGGGCTTCAATCATTCCTAACTTCAATTTTTTTGCAATTAGTGTAAAACATTCCAGACTCTACATCAAAATCATGCTTCTCACAGTCGCTATAATTTAGCTTTATCTCTAAAACGCAACACATTTCGTACAAATTGGTCCAGCAGTTGTCACATAAAAACATTTCTGCGTCCTACATGTTGTTGTTGCCTCAGATGTAGATGTAGAGCCTTTATGTTAGTGCCTCAGAAAATGTATTCTTCCTAACTTCATATTCTGTTTCTATTCCCTCCTAGCAAAAGAGCAGGCAAGCGTCGTGCTCCTCTCGGCGGCAGTAGGCAGCCTGCTCCCTATCTCTTTCCCTCCTTGTCCATTGTGCTTGTGTTTTCATGTGAAATGATAATAATGATCCTACATTATATATGTACAGGTTAGATATGATTGTTTGATTATGCAAAACCGGGGTGCACCAACTGCCACTACTTAGTCATCATACAATGCCTGGGTCGCTGTAGTGCAGCCATACCTTCCGCTAGACTCTCTTTATCATCCACCGTTGACGGTCGACTGATTTCTTTGATAACGCGGGCGGAGCGTCGCCCTGACCACTGACGAAGCGCGAAAAGTAAGCGTCATAGAATATATATATATATATATATATATATATATATATATATATATATATATATACAGGGTGTTTCAGCGAACACTTTCTAAAATTCTTAAATGTTGCCTGTGGCAGACAGCACAATTCTACTTCATGAGCTGGTCTACTCGAAGAGGCGGACATTACTTGCACAAGAAATTTAAATGCATAATCGAATAATTAACCGAAATTAATTAGGTGTTTAACTAATTACCTGATGGCCCATATTGCAATTTGCAAATTGCAGCAGTGGAGTTCGCAAGGCGGATCCACTTGGAACGAATTCTCGGGATGACACCAGTTTCGAGATATTAGAGACTTTTAGTATTGCGGAAAATGCTTGCGTTAGCGTTAGCGTGTTACGCACGCTAAATCTTTGCGGAAGGCTGTTCGATAGAGTTTTAGTATAGCGTAAGACAACGATGCGCCGCTAAGCGCAAAACTATCTAGCTGCGAGTAGTCAAAGCAGCAAACTGAGCAGCTCGACAACCAAACTAGCCGTGTGGATCCACGCCAAGCCTTGAAACGAGCCTGCATGTCAAGCGCTCGCGCCGAGCGTGCCACCATGTTTACAACGCTAGAAACTTAGCGAGCGTTTAGCGTCTCCGCTATATTTGAAAAATAGCGGACGCACGCTACCCGCAAAACTGAAATAGCGTTCTGAGCATGCGCAGTCTGACCCCGCTATTTTATTGCGTTTAGCGTGGTGCCATTTCCGCAATACTAAAACTGTCTATTAATTCCCGAACTTGGCGGAGAAATGCATTGGCGTTCCAGTTAGGTTCTTAACAAAACGTCGCTTTATGCATTGAAGCAAAAAATTAACTGGAACGCCAACGCATTTCTCCGCAAAGTTCGGGAATTAATATCTCGAAACTGGTGTCATCTCTTCCACCGCCAGCCTCCGCTCGCGTTGGAAGACCGCACTGCTCAGCTCGAACCTGACAGTACAGCTCTGGGCCGTCCAGCGAGCCGAGGAAGCCGCTTCGAGACAAGGTCTCAGAACCGCGTCCGCGGCGGGTGCCCAGACCCACTAAAAATACGCCGGACTCAAATCTTATCGATTTGGTAATAAAGTTTACGTTCTTCTTCTGGTGTCATCCTGAGAATTAATTCTAAGTGGATCCGCCTTGCGAACTCCACGGCTACAATTTGTAAATTGCAATAAGGTGGTGGTGGTGGGATAACTTTATTGTAAGGTCCTGCGGGCTACCGGGCGCAAGGCCCCATAGAGCGGGCTACTCCCACGTTGGGACCGGGAGTTTTAGCTCCCTGGCCGCATCGTGGGTTCGCTGGACGGGCCAGAGCTGTTCCGCCAGGTCCGTGCTGCGTAGTGCTTCTTGTAGCCTGGCGGAGTCTTTGATTCTTGTTTGCGTGGGTCCGACCACACGGCCAGAGCAAGTGATGTACGTCTAGTGTTCTAAGGCAATTTTCGCAATATTATGTTGTGTATAGCTCAGGCATGTAGTGATGTAATCTGTTCTGCGTGGGGTACGTGTTGGTTTGAAGCATTCTGAAGGTGATGGCTTGATGCCTGGTGAGCTTATTGTGAGGTGTGCTGTACATTCTGCGGTCTAGATAAAAGTGCTTTGTGACCTCGTTGTATGTGAAGGGAGGGTCCCGATTCTCGCGAGGATGGTCACGACCAGAATAGGTGGCGTCGCAGAGGGTTAGGTCTCGCGCGCTCCTGTGAGCCATCTCGTTGAGATTGGGAGGGGCGTCCTCGATCTCTCCGAGGTGTGCCGGGAACCAGCAGATGGTGTGATGCTGCAGCGGTGCGGATGTATTGATTATATGTAGTGCTTGTCTTGCAACGGCGCCTTTCTGAAAGGCTTTGACGGCCGAGCGTGAATCGCTGTAGACGTGGGTGGTTGTCGGGTCTGTGAGTGCGAGTGCGATGGCGACCTGTTCTGCTATCTCGGACTTGTGGGTCTTGACTGTGAGAGCGTTTGTGACTTGACCTTGCTTATTGAGCGTGGTGGCAACGAAGGCCTGCCTGGACAGGTACTGTGCCGCGTCTACGAAACAGGCTAGGATCTTCTTGTCACGTATTTCGCGCAGGATGAACGATCCGCGTGCCAGCCTTCTGGGTTGATGGTGCGCAGGGTTCTTGTTGCACGGGAGTGGGCGAACCGTGTAGGAGTTGCGTGTTTCCGTCGGAACACTTTCATATAAATTCTCGATTGCTGTGGTGTCATGACCTAGTTTGGCTAGGATTTCTCTACCCGGTTTGGTTCCAGAGAGTCTTGTCAATTGACTCTCATCAGTGTAGACATTTGGGCTTGTTGGTATAACATGTTTGCAGATAATCTTCATGTAGCGCAAAAACACACGGACGTAGAAGAACGGAGACACACACAGGCGCTAACTTCCAACAACGATGTTGGAAGTTAGCGCCTGTGTGCGTCTCCGTTCTTCTACGTCCGTGTGTTTTTACGCTACATGAAGATTATCGGCAACTTCTCAATTGAGCCCGTTCTTGAGCTTCGGCAATTTCTTCAAGTGTATTGTGTACCCCCAGTTACAGCAGGAGCTCTGTCCCGATGCTCTTCGGGATTCCCAGTGCTAGTTTGACTAGCTTCGTCAGTTGCGCATTGAGTTTGTCCTTCGCCGCTACCTTCCATCTGTGCATGGCCGCCTCGTAATTTGGGCCCTCAGGTGATTAGTTAAAAACTTAATTAGTGTTTTTTGTTAATTAGTATATTATGCATTTCAATTTGTTGTGCAAGTAATGTCCGCCTCGTCGGGTAGATCAGCTCATTAACTAGAATTGGGCTATCTGCCACAGGCAACCTTAAATCAATTTTGAAAGTGTGCGCTGAAACACCCTATATATATATATATATATATCATCAACCTATATTTATGTCCACTGCAGGACGAACGCCTCTCCCTGTGATTTCCAATTACCTCTGTCTTGCGCTAGCTGATTCCAACTTGCGCCAGCAAATTTCTTAACTTCATCACCCCACCTAGTTTTCTGCCGTTCTTGACTGCGCTTCCCTTCCCTTGGTATCCATTCTGTAACTCTAATGGTGAACCGGTTATCCATCCTACGCATTACATGGCCTGCCCAGCTCCATTTATGAATGTTTATCTTCGAAGTTCAAATACATTTTAAAGCGAATCCTTGAAATCGAACCCGAACATTTTAAAGCGAACCTTTCAGGCAAACCCTCCCAGACTTTGGTGACCGTAGGTGCCGCTGTTACCCCCCCCCCCCCCCCCCCCCTTTAGAAAACGTCGCGGCTATCAAGGTTAGAATGGTCGTGAAATGTCAAGTCTGCATCCGAATATAACTAGCAGAATGCCAAGGCTTGGTCACCCAGTTATGCGAGCTCCTTAACTTATGCCGATCAAGTGTGTCGTGTTATTGTATTCGCCTGGCACAAAGCCTCAAATGACATCTGTGGCGCCATTGTTACTAGATCCAAATAACCTTGATTAGCGCTGATTGCTGATGTGATGCCGTGTGAGTGAACTTATTAGTGAAAATCAACAACTAAGGCTTTAACACCATACGAAAGTGGTTTGTAATGCCTACGATCAACCAGCCGTAAAATAGACTGCTAGCTTAGTGGTAAACTTTCAACAGGTGACGGATTACCAGGTTACCGGAGCCGTGGACAGATGCAGCAGCGAAGCGGGTAGCTACATCTTGTGACGTTTTGTCCATCTACAATGCGTATGGAAAATTCTTGAGTCCCGTGAGCGAAGGGAAAGTATAAAAGGTCTGCACGTTAACGATTATGTCGTTACCAACGCTTTACAAGGTCAGTTAAGTCAAATATGTTAGGGCACTGCGGTGTTATATTTGCGTGCTCTCTGGAAGCTCTGCGCCATAAGATGTCACTGCCAGCGTTGTTGCTGTCTTGCTATTTGAGGATCGAGCTGGTTGCCTAAGGACAAAAACGTACCGGAGCAAACATTCGGAACTAGATGAGGTATGTGTATGCTGCAGCAAAAATCCGGAGACCACTCAGCGCATCCTAATGGAATTCAAAAGGATTCACCCAGGGAGACCCGCAGTTCACGTACACTTTCCAGAAGCGCTTGCATTTAAAGTGGACGGAAGCATCAACCGATCAGCAGTCGAGATATAAAGGCGTTTAGATCTGTATTGGTGGAAAAAAAATGTGGTTGATCCCTCTTATATAGGAATCGGTATAGAACACGAAAGTGAAACGTGTCTTCACAGAAGTAGTGTAATGTTTATTGCACATTGATATATAATGTCTATTGGTGTTTTGTGGCTAAAGCGCCCTTAGGCGTTGATGCACCCACGCTGACGCCTGGTGGCACGTCTCCTCCATCACGACTACCAACGTCGATGACCATGAGCAACCGTCGTGCATATGGAAGCTGCACTACGCTGCACACGCTAGCACAACGCGAAAGACGAAGCACGTAACTGACACACTAATACAACGCGCAAGACAAAGCACGTAACTGAATCGTCACCGAGTCAAATCAGCGCGTACAGCGCGTCGTAATTGCAGCCTCCGCGATCAACTTCAGAAACATTTTCAGAGCTAATTGCGGAGGCCACGCTCCGCTGTGCTGAGTACGGTGAACGCCACCTAGGTGGCGTTGGTAGTGCTTCTTGATGCCAGCGTCCCTTCGAATGCTGGCATCGAGGCGTCGTAGTGCTGAGACCACCGAAGCGTTCACTGTCGGTGCGCGTTAGTGTCATAATGCAGTACTTCTCTTTTCTGCTCGTAGGCGGCGGCACCGCCCCGAGCAAGAGCGCGGGTACACGGAGGAGTGTTAGATATATAAGGCGCGTCTGTGTAGCTCTCTGCAGATGCGTTTGTGGCGCAATGGGTTAAACGCTCGGCGATCTATCGTCGCGGACCGAGAGGTCGTGGGTTCGATTTCCAAATTTTGCATGTTTGTGGAACTTTTTCTTCTGGTTTCTTTCTTTGTATTATGTTCGTGTATGTTCGTGTGACGTATTTCCGTGACGGAAATACGTCAGTGAAGTCTTGGTGGACCCCGGCATAAAACACTTTCGTGTTAAAAAAGTCGCAGTTTCACCCGAAAGGCGAAGCATCAATTGCGACAGCAAATGAGTAGAGAGCTACACGGAGTAAGGATAGTAGTTTTATCAGCTGTATAAACTTGGACATGCAGCAGCACCAGCAACGCGCAGAGCTGTTGTCGACGCCGTCGGCGTTTTGCCCGCGTTCGCACCGAACGTGCGCGGCGTTTTTATATAAATACACATTTGGTGCCGCAGCTAAACGTCGCCTCCCCTCCCTTCCCCCACGGCATTTCGCGCCACGGAAGAAGTCGCGTTTGCTCTCTATATATGGTGATTGTAACGGAGGAAAGAGACGCAGCCCTTCTGGGAGCACGGCGCAGAACGCGCGTTTGTTCTCCGACGTGCGTTCGCTCCCTGTGAAAGCGCGCGTCCCTCGCGCCCTTTCACTCGCACATACAGCGTCCGGATCGCGGCGACGATTTCATCGCCGTTGACGTCATACGGAACCTCATGGCGACGGCGACAGCATAAATCCGCTTTGGAGTGTCCATATAATTGCTATCGCAATAAAAAGCGGGTAAGATATTGATATTGATTGAGTGGCCAGTTCCCCTTGCGCCCGGTTGCAAGACACGCATTTGGCGCCACCGCACAGCGTCGCCCCGCCTCCCTCCCTCATATATCCCCACGGCCTTTCGCGCGACGGCAGTCGCGTCTGCTTTCCGCCGTGCGTTCGCTCTTCGTGATAGCGCGCGTCCCCCGCGCGCTTTCACTAGCGCATACGGCGCGCGGCGACGATTTTATCGCACTTGGACTTTATACGGAACCTCACGGCGACGGCAGAAATCCGGTTGAAGTGTCCATATAATTGCTATCGCAATAAAATGCTAGAATGAAAAACATGTATAGCTTACCTGATTAAATCCAGCAGTCTAGGTGACTATTTGTCACCGCCCCGTTTCAAAGGGTATGCCGATAAATCATCATCATCAGTCATACACCTCTGGTTACCCGGTGTTCCGCAAACATTAATACGTTTACGGACAAACTAAAACTCTCTAATGTTGCAAAAGTTATTGAGCTAAGAAGTTGAGCAAATATTGCGGTCTTGTCCGTGAAAACTTTACGAATAAGCTCGGTGGTCAGTCGCCTTTCTTACCTCGCTCCAACAAAAGATCCTGCGTTCCAACTTCCCACATCATATCGCTCTGGTTTGTTTTAATGTGCCTGCCACTGCTAACATTTCCATGAATCGAGTTTGGCAGAAATATTATTTTCCTCATCGTATGGCAGCGCCCTAATTGCTGCACCTGTACACATCAAATGAGCAAACTCTTCTACGGGCCGCATGTTTTGTAGCACTGCTTTACACTTTCTTCTGAGCTACACTTTTTCTCCTTTCATCACGTGAAATGGACGTCTTCAGGCTCCACAGAAGAACTTCAAGTAACGTACCACGGTGTATGCCAAGTGATGATATTTTATTTTTCAGTTACCAAAAAGATGGAGTGAACTTTCCAACCATTCACATGCATGCTCCAATTTCACGCAAAACAACCTGACACACTAGGAACAAAACATTCTCTCGTCTTTCACGAAAAAAATAAAATACGCTTGCAATATTGACCAGCAAGTTGAACACCTAAACGTTGTATAGGCAGGAGGAATGAGTTGACTCTTTGCAGCATGCAGACAGACTGAGAGGATTGAACACATGATCCATTTGGCCACCGTTACATCCATTCAGAGACTTCACGAGTCCTTGGCTTCCATCGCCTTCAAAATGCCCCTGTAAAGAGAGAGAGAGAAAAAAGAAATTACAGGTTATCATAACACAGCTTAAATGTGTCCGAGATGTTCCCAAATAGGTCCTTTTCATATATAAAAAAAATGCTAATTGATGACTACCATTTCTTGAAGAGATGCAATTTTTCGAACTCCGATGCCTGTTATTTCAGAATATTTTAGCGCAGTGCTACCGTTCTACCGCTGGCGTTACCGATACCGCCTCCCTTTAACTGCGCATGCGCAGTCTGCGGCAGGCGCAACGGTAGCGCTATGCTAAAATATGTACAGAGTTTACAATCGGTTTCAAGAGGTCCGTCCCCGAAATATGCCACGAATATATATAACGGTCGTGCTTCAGTAGTTTTATTTAGCAGTCTGTTCGGGAAGACAATTGGAACGTTAAGGGAATCGGTGAAACTCTTATCAATTTAGATTCGAAAATGGCGACATTGCCGTAAATTAATGAATGGAAACTAATTAGCAGAAACTTGAAAGCTGGCTAACTGAGCTCGTCGCACAATAAATGTTTGCTTATACCAAAAAAGTTCGAAAACAAACAATAAAACTCGATTATGCACCTACAGGGACTTTAAAGAAGAATGTCACGTGAAGCTGTATTAGTAAATTACGCTCCTGTAGAAGAAAAAGTGTAATTTCTACCGCGAGATAGGAGACAAAAAAAAAAAAAAAAGGAAAGCGGTGAGGAAAGACGGGTGCCGATCTGCTCGAGTATGGTGTATTCTTGCCGAAAAAAAAAAAAAAAACGGCAAAACCGACAACTGCTAGCTTTGCGCACTCATGCTGTGCGCAGCATTTTGCTGTTTGGAGCGTAAATAATATTATTGCAGACTTTTCATGTACTTAAAACACACTTTAAAAATCTCGACTGGCGTCTTACTCAATGTTTGCATTGAACACACGGTATAAATCATACAATCAATGTACCTATAAATGATTATATAACGCGCTGAAAGTAGCTAAGCAAAACAAGAGAACAGACCGATTTCACCACGAGTTCCACTGCGCCATCGCTGCTGCAAAGCATGCAGGAAGTGATAGTACTTCGCCGACTTGAGGCCAACTTTAGTAAGATACATGTTGTGTTTGTACCACGGTAAGCTCGCTTAGCCCCCGAGATCAAAAGAGGCAGCAGATCAGTGAGAATAAACTGGTTCTCTAATATAAAGTGGGGTTGAGCGGGTGCCGCCCCTAAACTTCACCCTAAAATTATCAGGACAATTTCACAGTGACACTAGCTGTCTTTGACATTCCCTTCAATAACGCCTTGAACTACAGTAGAGTGGGAAAGCGGCGAGGACTAATAAAGATTGTTATCGTGTCCGGTATTCCGGTAAACACAAGCGGACTGGGTGTTTTACGGTTTACCTGATGAGCGGAGACACAAACTTAAACGGCCTGCACGGTACAGCCACCTAGTTGTACAGGGCTCAACCAAACACCGCTAATTTGCGGTAACCAAGTGTATTTTACTTTGCTGCTGGTGTAAATTTTCGACACCGACTCGATTACGCCACTGCCGAAAATTTACACCAGCAGCGAAGTCGAATACACTTGGTTACTGCAATATTATAGTTCTGTGTTTGTCTGCATGAATGAGCTCTGCGATACCAGGCACCTGGACACCGTGGAGGCCGTATCCCGTTTGCGACTCCGCTCGTCCGGTAAAACGCACAGCCTGCTAGCGTTTACCCGATTACCGGACACGCTAAAATCTCTAAACCGTGGCGCCGGCAGAGCCCCTGCGCATGTGCTTTGAACGATGTGAAATCGGTCATGTACCTTTCCAGGAAACACATTGGAAACACATTGTTAACGTCTTTGTGCGCGTTATCACTACAGAATATATATATATATATATATATATATATATATATATAGAGAGAGAGAGAGAGAGAGAGAGAGAGAAAGACTGGCTGCAAGTTGCCACGTATCCACAGTGCACGCACCGGGCCTCGTCGATCTGCGCCTGCAGCCTGTCGCGGATGGAGGCACTGGCGGCGCCCTTCTTGCGTTCCTCGAGGTCGTCGATGGCATTCTGGTATCCGGGCACGTTGTTGAAGAGCAGCACGTGCTTGCCCGCCGCCACCGCCATGTACCGGCCGTTGGGGGAGAACTGCAGGGCCACGATGGGGTCTGCGATATCGAGACAATTTTCAACTTGAGATAGTGACCACCACATGCTGAAACGTTCAATTGAGTGCACGCATGCGCAGTCCGAAAATGCCGCGTGTTTTCACTAAGGTGGCAATTTGAACATTCGCACTTCGAATTCTTCCTTACTAATAGGGAGTCTTAGTATATACCGCCGATGTTTACAGTTTACGGAATACCGGAGAAACAGACGTGCGCAGCCGCGATAATGCCGCCATCTTGTGACGCTGACGTCAATTATAGAGAAATATACAATTGTAAGGAACATGAACTACCACCTACACATATGCCGGTGCGAAGGCATCGGCAGCAACAATCGGTAGTGTCGTACATGGAATTCCTTAAATTCCTTCTTCCCGTAGAGTGACGCAACAGAATAACGCTTCTAATGCGTTTTGGTTGAAGAAAACATAACATGGCGCTACCGGTGCTCCTGCTGCTGCTGTTGCCGTCTCCAGTATTTCAGTATTCCGTAAAATGTAACACGTTTACGGAAAGCTCTACATTAGCTTAACCATACCTGCAAAAAACGTATTACAGCTAGTTTACAGTTTAAGAGTGTCCGTAAACGTCTCCGATGCTCCGTAAACGCATTTGCAGTTTAGAATTTTTTCTTGCAAGTTAGCAAGTTTTCAGCGTGTCAACAAACAGTATACAGAATACCGGATACTGGAGATGTCGACGGCGGATGATGACGACGATGGCTGTTTGTATTGTTGTCATCCTCATCGAAACGGGGGAAAGAGGGGAGGAGGAGAGGCTATAAATAGTCACCTAGCCTACTTGAGATAATCAGGTCTTACCACATCTATTGCAGTCTAACATTTCTCCTATCTCCTTTATCTTATTTTCTTCATTAAGACCTCTACCTCTATATCGTGCAGTTACCTATTCCTGTATCGAACCCGGCTCTATCGATCTTGGCACTTTATTTTTTCCACCAGTACACAAAATTTCTCGCTTATCTTGTGGGGAGCACACGCTGCCACCTTCTCCCGCGGGCGCTCGCCCGTCGCTTGCGCACAGAGCACACGCGGCGGTAGCCGGGCGGACATCTCGTGCGCGCACAGCGCGCGCAGCGGGAGCCGGGCGGACACGGGACACCATACACGGGACTACTTCTAGTTCACTGTAACGGGACAAATGCACTTTGCCCTCTCCCGGTTCTCGCTCGCCTCTCGCGACGCGCGTGCCCACGCGGGAAGAGGAAAAGTATCCGGCGGGCGAGGAGGACATTCCCCTCGCGGAAAGGTAAAAAGGTATAACAGAGCGCGACCGAGAGACCACCGGCCTCTCTGACCTCGCTTGACCTACCTGCCCATACGGATTTACCCGCTGAAACCCGTGAGTGACCTCGTTTGCGTGACTACTACACGCGACGAGGCAAGCCTATTTTATTACTTATTATACAGAGCGGACTTCCTTCTGCAAGTGTGTTTTATTGCCCACAGCAATAAACGTTGTTGAGTTGGCTCGCTTGTTGCCTTATTCGCCCGAACCCTACGTAGCTGCGATCATACGCGCTACGGGTTGGGGAAGACCCCCCCCCAATCTTGACCACCGACCAGTTAATGCTTCCATCTGCTTTGAATCCCAGCGCGCTTCTGAAAAGTGGCGAACGTTCCATTACGATACACTGAGTCGACTCAGGACATTTACTGCAGCAGGAACTTGCCTGAAACGGGAACAATATCGATAGCGCCATCTTGTGACGAATTCTTCAACTACAACGCGCTAGAAACGTTTTTCGGTTGGGTCATCGCTCTCGCAGAAGGAGCAATAAGTAAACTCACTATACGAAAATGGATGTTGCTATCAACGCGTTTGCACCATAAAGTGGCAAGGACAATATCCGTTGCAGTTATAGTTCTGTGTCCTCTAGTTGACGTCACAGCTACAAGATGGCGTCGTGATGCTGCGCATGTTAAAGCCAGCGGTACACAACATTTAATGAGACTCTTCTGTCAAAGGTTTATCGGTAGGAACGCTCGCCCCTTAAAGAAATGCGTCCCTCGAGTGAGCGAACTTCTCACGCTTTATAAGGTGTAACCATATGTCACGGCGCTTGCGGCCGTTCTTTCCGTTCGGTATTGCAAAAAGTCCCGGACTCCCGACGGTTGTAGCACCCGAAAGCTTACCCCCGGACATTTCTTTTTGCTTCACCTAAGCGCCTGCTCTGTCGGGCCTTGACCATGCATTTATGGCGGGAATCGATCACGTGACGGCGACTGGCGAATAGGCGGCGCGGCGGCTAAGAGAAACGAGTTGCGTTACTTTCCGAAATTCGCACGTCTGCGGTGTTCCGGTACTCCGTGATCTGCAACGTTTACGGATTGCCTGTAAGCTCCCGACTCTTGTGAAAACACGACACGGATTGCTTGTGAAGCCCGTAAAAACAGTACGGAGAGCGCAAGAAAAACACCCACTGGCTACGCGTCCACCGTATAATACAGATGATCCGTATAGGTATCCGTTAACGCTTACGTTTACAGCAGACATGAAACTTGGGGAAAAGAATGTGAAGTTCACATGAAATCCTCACGAGGTTCGCAAAAATTGTACGGGATATGCGTGGACGGCACATAGACAGAGACAACCAACGGCTCAATGTTGACGCTGCGCATGCAACCGTAACAGCGGATGGCCCATCGTGCACTCCAACTAAAACCCTATTGCCATTAAATAAAAAATAAACTGTCTTTACAGCTACCGGTACCAGTTATACAGGCAGTAACATCGATTTTACATTAGATGTGAATGAAAGTATGCAACAAAAGGGCACCGGCGGTCTATCCCGACGCTGTTTGCAATAAGCAGTGTACACAAACTGCATAACTAATTCAATTAGTCAAGTTAACTGCAAGCTAGGGGGCACAAAAACATATCTGCGCGGAGCGCACAACTTGACATACGCGGCCATGTTGTTGCTATGCGTCTGTTGCTACCATTCCAAAGCGCTCGACATGTGCACGCTGGCTTAGAGGATATGTGGCGCTGCGCTGCAGAGCTCGAGCTTCGACCCCGGCTATGACTGCAGCCACGGTGCTAAAAAAAAAAAAAAAAAAAAAAACCCGCTCGAGAGCCCAGATTTAGAGGTGGACGTCTAAGAACCCCAGGTGGCCACTAGCGGCGTGCCTCATAATCAGATCGTGGTTTTGGCACGTAAAGGCCCAGATAGTTTTTTTCTGCTTACTCGAATGTGTAAGTAGAGTTGCTGCTACCTTTGCCGAGAAAAAAAAAAAAAAAAAGCCTGCACTGATACGCCAGCACGAATTTTACATGGTTACAATATTTTGAAGGATCTTTATTTATTGATGTAATATTTGGAGCAGTTATAGAATATTTGCGCTGTCGTTGGACCCGATTTATTCGTAAGGCCAGCAACCACCATTTTTTTTTTTTTTGGCGGCGTTCCAAAGCGGAGCTTACATACTGACCTTGGTTCTAGTAACGGTGGCTGTGATGGAATGGGCTGAAAGACACGCACACGTGTGCGGATTTAAGGGAGAACCGGAAAACCGGCAACCGAGGTCCCGGTAGGGGGTCGAACCAGCAGCCGGCACCGTTGAGGAAAAAAAGCGGCCGTGCCGGTGGAAAGCCGGCCAAGTGGCACCAATATGCGTGTAACCCGCAGCCTCTGCTTTGGCCCCAATGCACGCAACTAGCAAGACAAATAGCAACCGCCGGACGGCAGCGCCAATGGGCGATGCGGAAGCGCACAAAACATGACGCGCATAGTGAGACTTACACGGGACAAATAATAACATTAAAAGAAAAAAAAAAAACTCTAGTTAGTCGTGGTATAACTACGCCATGTAAAGGTGCATCGATCAAAAGTACGCGTCTTGCCTGCGGACGACTCTGCGATGTTATCGTGCGGATTTTTTTTTTTTTTTTTTTTGTTTTCGGACGGTATGCGCGTATAACGCACTCCGCGAGAACAGCGGAGAGACCAATAAAAGTAAATTAAGAATAAATCACTGCGCACGTCACGAGGATTTCTTTAGGACGCATTAGCGAGCTCGGAAATTGACGAACGGTGACAGCTCGTGTGCAAATATGAAGAGCGATTGGCTTCGGAGTTTACTGAAATGCGAAGTGATGGAATGCGATGAGTAATTACGACGGAGATGCGTACTGCCCACGATCTACGTCAGCAAACGTTCCTTTTGCCAGTCAGCAATGCGTATAATGTATGCAACTAATTCACCTTGAACTATACGATCTATACGGTAAGGACAGCGGAAAACGACCGTCATGCGCCAAGCGGAGAAACGCAGTCCTATACTTGAAGGGGCATCAGAGCGGAACTATGAGTTGGGTTCAACTATAGTAAATTACGCTTCTGCAATAGTAAAACAGCGGCTCTTGCCTTTAGCTTGGTAATTAAGCCAGAAAAGACAAAAATAAAAGAGAGAGAAAGAGAGAGACTGTTTCCAATAAAGAGCTTCTATCTCTAAAGGACGGGTGGCAAAGCAGTCATTTTGCGCCAACTCACAGTGGCGTTAATATTGACGTTACGTTGAGTTGTTACATTAGACAGCACTAGGTTTTCTCGTGTTATCTGCCATTCAGCATTTGCATCGCTCCTTATAGACTGCTCCTTATAGACTACGCATGCAGAATAAGACAACCGCTGTTATGGAGATAGCCTAACTGGAATTCACGCAATAATGGCAGCTTGGATTGGACACTAAAGGGACACAAACAAACGCAACACTAGAAAAATTAAGACTCGTAAATTATTATTTTTTTCTTCAAAATTTCATTCTCTAAGTTCTATAGGATAACGGTTTCACACATACACACACACGCAGGTCTGCCATATTAACTAACTATATATAATAGTATGTTACGTGTCAGCAAAAAGTAGCACCTTCTTAGTATAAGTGAAGGTAGTAAAAGTGCGCGATACAAACATGGACGAGCAGGGCGGGAATCGAACCAGCGACCTCGTGCTCAGCCGCAGAACGCCACAGTCCCTGAGCCATCACCGCGGCGGGTGTAACACAAGTTGCTTTAAAATTAATTAAAGTCTGGGGCTTTACGTCCCAGAACTCTGATTACGAGGCACGCCGTAGTGGGGGAGTACGAATATTTATTTCGACCGCATGGGGCTTCTTTAACGTGCACCCAATGCACGGTAAACGGGCGTTAATGCACTTCGCCCCCAACGAAATGCGGTTTTTCCGTTTTCACATTGCGACCGCCGACTGATTTGCCACCGCAGGAGATATATAGTTTAAATCTATATAGTTTAACCCTGTAGTAATGCCCAAACACCGTTCCACATCAAGGAAAATTAGAAGAACTTGTTAACCTTTATTTATGATCACGCGGAGTACACTTGTAAAAATTAAAAAGAACAAGCAAATGAATTGCTACTTGAGTTTAGACTTAATCAGTATGATAATTAATTAGTCATTGGTTTGCTGAACTATCCACGACTGAAAACTCGCTCTGGAAGCATATCGGAAACGCTACTACAGGCTATATGCGTTAAGTTTCCTGCGATTAAATTAAAATTTTTAGACAGCAAACTCAGCGTAGCGTTTACATTGTACGATACGTCGAGAACTACAGAGTTGAAAAAATAATGAAAGACGTTTAAGAACAATTGAAACATAAAAAAATATTGCGAGCAAGTCATCATCGTCACAATCATCACTCGATGACTTTTCGCTAAAGATGAAGCAGTGTTTTAGGCCGCAACCTGGCGACATTGCCCTCCATGAAAGTTACCAACATCGATGCTCAGTTCATGAATATCCATCACGGGCAAAACGCGGCTGAACAAACATCTCGGCACGCACGTATACAGTCGCGTTTAATATGAGCTGCAACGCGGCGCGGCGTGGTCGAAAGGGCTCCAAGACACAAGGTGGCGCCGAGATACGAGAAATTGGAAGAATGTAACACCTTTTTAATTATTATTTACTCAGACAACTAATTTATTAAACCAATTTTTCGTATGTCCGCGCTACCGCCGAGCAGTCTCGGAGCCCCTTAAGCACCGTGTTGCAGCTCACGTTGAACGCGACTGTGCGTTCGAACGAAACGGAGGTTCAACGACTCCGCGCCGCTTCCCGCCGATCAACGACCGACGTGCCAAGTCTCACGTGCATGGTTCGCGCGTATAGTGAGCGACTATCTGCGAGTTGTAGTAGAGTGGCTTCGCGGAAATGGGGGTGACCAGCCTCCCGCGCCAAGGCAGCCCGAGAGTTTCCGCGATGATCGAGCCGGTCGAGAACGGGAGGAGTGTCGAACTTGGTTGGGGGAACCCCCATACAGGCCTGACCTTGAGAACAGTCGTGCCAGTTCATGGGCCGCGTTTTTATAAGAGCGGGCCCGCTCTTTGGCTGTGTCCTGCAGCTAACGTTAGCCAAGGTGTTAGAAAAAGAAGGAAGATCACAAAAACACAGTGCAAGATACAAGTTCAAGGACATATGGTATTTGGTCGTCAGACGACCGAACACCGTAGGTTTTAAAATCGTATCTTGTACCGTGTGTTTTAAAACTTCTTTTCTTTTTCTTTTTTCTTGAAGAGCTTGGCTAACGTTAGCTTGGACACCCTATATATAGCTACATGATCGAGTCGCGTTGACTCTTCGGCACCTGCACTCCTAATCTCGTCTCACACAAGTTCCACTTACTGGAGTTGCTCAAGAGCCATAACTATGCTAACTTCGCGAGACCCGGTCATATACATTATACATACGAATGTATAATCTACATCGCGTGCATTATAATGCACACTGCATGCAACCTTTCTTTCTTTTTTCAGAATCCACTCGGAAGCGATTACGTAAAACATTCATCCCGCACATAAAGTTGGATGCATGCTAAACTGCGTGAAATGATTTATTCATATTTTTGCCCGTCAGCTTTCGAGAATGACGAGACCAACTTGATGTGACCAAGGCTGCAGTTTAGGCCTGTTGGTGCGCCATTAGTACAGGCAGGTTAAGCAGCGCGTTGCGCAACCTCGTATAACCAATGTACACCGCCTTTTCCTGAGAGTTGCACACCTCTTCTTCTTCTCCCCGTGTTAAATGGCGCCTGAATTAAATGGATTAAATAAAATGGCGCCTGAAGGGGATACATGTTTCTGAATCGAGAGGCGTTCCTAAGGCCATTATTACAACAATATAGACGGTTGCAACAGTGATTTTTTATTTTTTATTTAAGCGAATATCGTTACTCTAATTGTCCGAAAGGGGTCCTTTCAGAACAACTGGTCGGACCTAAAGTGCATGGAAAACGAGCGGGTAAACCCTGATTTCGGAATCCGTTTCAACTATAACTATCGATTGCCCGAGTTTGAATCACCGCGACTCGTTTGCAGTGCGCCAAAAGATCGTTCATGCATCGTAGCCCGCAGCTGATAAAATACTAGAGCGAAGCAATATATCTGCGGTATAGACATATAAAAAGAAGAAATGATTGATATGGTTTAGCTTCTTAAAGCTACGCCCAAAGTGTGAGAGACGCCGTACACAGGGGCGGATCCAGGTTTTTTCTGAGGGGGGGGTCAGCTTCTGTCAATGATGATGATGATGATGATGATGATAGTAGCCTTACTTATTTACCTAAATTCACCGTTTCTGCTCACGATAAACCCGCGTTTTATACGTCTAGAGCAACACCTGTAGCCCACCGTGGTGGCTCAGTCAGCTCAGGCGTTGCGCTGCTGAGCACGAGATCGCGGGATCAAATCCCGGCCGCGGCGGCCGCATTTCGATGGAGGCGAAATGCAAAAACGCCCGTGTGCTTGCGTTGTAGTGCACGTTAAAGAACCCCAGGTGGTCAAAATTAATTCGGAGCCTTCCACTACGGCGTGCCTCATAATCATAACTGGTTTTGGCACGTAAATCCCCTGAACGAGGAAGAAGACCTGTGGTGAAGCCAGGTATCGGTTTCTCCGAGCTTATAGGAAGAGGACGGTACCCAATACAGCCATTTGCTTGGCGGCGGTGCCTGCTAATACAGGGTGTTCAAAACTAAGCTTTATGCTTTTCTTAAAATTAGGCACGGGGAGGCACGCGAAGACCACCTTTGCAAATAAATTATGTAGCCAGGGGGGCATAAAGTGAGATGATAATAATTACTGTGAGCAGCCCAATTAACTAAAGTTGAACAATTAGTTTTTGTCGACTGCAGTAAGTGGGTATGTTTGTATTGAAAACTTAGGGGCAGTCGTGTTTCTTACTGCAGTAAATAAAAAGTTAATCATTCAATTTTAGTCAATTCGGCTGCTGACAGCGATAATTATCATCTCACTTTGTGTCCCCCTGGCCACATAACTTATATGCGCAGGTGGTCTTCACGTGCCTCCCAGAGCCTAATTTTAAGAAAACCATAATGCTTAATTTTGAACACCCGGTATATCTAGCCTGTATTGTTTCTTAAAATAAAATTTGGTATGATCTGTTGCAGGTTCGTTATAAATGCGTAAGCACGGGTCCGTCTTTGGAGTTCTATTGAGACACCTTGTTTTCCTTAAGGAGATTTTTTGTGTTCGGCTGAGACACCTTCGTTTGCTTTGGAGCTCCAACGCGGCAACCACTACGCTAGTTGTTTACGATATGCGAATCACCGTGTATGAAGACTCACGACGCCACCTACAAGAAGAACTATGTGGTGTATACGTAGTAGCTGAGAGCGCGAGCCAGCGTCTTCATGTTTTGTTTCCCACGCGATGCCATCCTTGGCCCGCGGGCTGGCGTTAGCTGCTAACGTTACGCTCCCCCACTTCGCAACCGCTGCTCGAGACTTCGCCCCGCTCCGCGAGAACGCCAACTCAGACAAACGGCTCCAGCGGCTTTGACCCTACTATGCTTAATGTACGGTAATAAAACTGCGAAGTTACAATGAAAAGCGTGTAGTGTACGAACGATACTGTGCTCGTACTGGATATTGTCAACGTGTAACTGTGATCACAATGAGTGCTACAGTTAAAAAAAGTTGCCCGTGCGTAGTTCTTAGTATAGCTGTTAGCTGTTATTATTTATACAGGGTTTGTCCGAAAAGTAATGTCAGTGAGTCGATTAAAAAGAAATGATTGATCAGATCGGTACAACACAACAAAATGTTTCAAAATAGGCTCCTCCTGCGTCGTTACATTGCCTTTAGCAAGATTTCCAACCATCGAAGGCGTCACGGTAGGCCTCCATAGGAATGTCCCTTGAGCCTTGGTGCAAGCCTTTTCGACTTTGCCAACTGTCACGAAATGACGTCCTTTCATGGGAATTTTCAAGCGCAGAAAGAAGAAGCCTGGGAGAGCCACGTCAGGACTGTAGGATGGCTGGGGAACCGTTGGCATCTTTCAATCGGCCAGGAAGCGGGTCACGAGGAAGGCGGTGCAGGCTGCATGGCGCGTTGTCATGGTGAAGTTTCCAATCGCCCCCGATATCAGGCCGGGTGCGATGATACCTTCGTTTGAGTCGCTTGAGCACTTTCACGTAGAATTTGGCGTTCACGGTTGTGCCATGGGGTACAAACTCATGGTGGACAATGCCACTGATGTCAAAGAACACAATCAGCATGGTCTTGACCTTTGACTTGCTAATTCTGGCCTTCTTGGGGAGAGGGGTCGCCGAGCTGTGCCACTTGGCACTTTGCCTTTTTGTTTCGGGGTCGTATTCAAACACCCAAGTCTTGTCACCTGTGATGACATTGTCCAAAACGTGGGGGTCACTTTCGCACAAGTCCCAAACCTCCTGGCACGTTTCAACTCGGCTCGATTGTTGGTCGTCCATTGACATTTTGCGCAAGATCCTCGTGCACACTTTTCACATCTGAAAAATTTTCGTCAAAATCTCGTGAACGGTACTTTTTGGAATGTTTACTGTCTGTGCCAGTAAACGGACACTCAAACGAGAGTCTAAGTACAAAAGATATCTCGCGCGCGTCACATTTTCGTCGGTGATGGTCATTGATGGCGGTACAGCGCGGGCTTCATCGCTGACCTCTTCACAACCTTCTAAAAATACCTTGTGCCCCGTTAAACTTGACGTTCTGACAAACAATTATCACCAAAAGCCGTCTTTATCATAGGAAAAGTTTCCACTGCAGACTTGCCGAGTTTCACACAAAACTCGATGGCAGTCCTTCGTTCGAACGAGCGCTGCATTACGGCTTGCACGGTAAATGAAAATGAGTTGACGAAAAACCTTGTCCTTACTCTCCAGATGGTCGCAGACGACGGAGCGACCGCGCGTGCGTAAGCTGACTTCCCCCTCTACCAATCCCAACTGGTCTTAGCGCGCTGCGACGTATAGTCGCTTCACAATATAATCACTGACATTACTTTTGGGACAAACCCTTTATATGAACATTTCAGCAAGTGATCTCTTTCATTAAGCAGGTTGGTCGCTGACCCGATGACAGCCAATGAGGCAACCGATGGCACCCCACGGGGCAATTAAGTTGATCAGGCGCGAAGGCGCTGGCGCGGACATCGGCGTGCTTGGCAAAAGAGACGTCCCCGCGTTCATTCGACGCCACCGACGGGACGAATAAGGCACCGCCGGCGCCAGGAGGTCCAAGGTGTTCATGAGAAAAAATAACTACGGCAACTTCGCGACATCACACCCCGACGGAATACAACTAAGCTTGTGAGCGAGCTATAGCTTTACTTCTACATGGCTGATATCACTGGTACTCACGAAAAATACTTTTGAAGAATGCTGGTGGCCATATTTTTTGCGACAGGGCCATCCCACTGTCAGCGAGGGGGCGATGCAGAAATCTGAGGGGGGGGGGGGGGGGGGTCAGGACATCCGGACATCCCCCCTGGATCCGCGCCTGGCCGTACAGCGGAACAACTAGGGCTCCGAAGTAATGTTGACGCTCGGCGCATTGATCTTGTAGAATATTTCTTTCTTTGACTCCGCGATGGTCAAATATTCGTAAAGTGCTTCGCTCGTCAGACAAAATTGTCGTTGTCCGCGTCCCTTTCGCTAACGCAGTTTAAAGGGCCGCTGAAGAGAAACACAACATCAGTTTATAAACTGAGAAGGTATAACGGCTGCTATGGAACAGCGGAACAATCTAACTCCTCAGCGTATAGCGAGGTTAACAACGCGAGGTGCACGTTAAAGTTTGTTGGACCTGTGCCCCTCCTCCCCATCCGAAAACTATACCCCCCATGTCCGAAGTATGCGGTCCCTGCAAGCGCGTCTACCGCGGACCCGCACCGTGTATTTTGAAAACGCCCTGCAAGAAAGCACCAACGAATTGTCCAATCTTAAAAGTATAGGCGACGGCTTTCGCACGACGTCACTAATGCCGGCCTTTTATACACGCTCTGATTTGAGTTATTCATTGCGTCAAGCGGCAAACTTTCACGGGAGATGAAGAACAGGGCCGCGATTTTGTAGCGATGCCTTATGAGTTATTCTATACTAGTCTTATCATCCACCGCTCACGGCCGGCTGATCCCGTGGATAACGCAAGCGGACCGTCGCTCTGACCACTGACAAAGCGCGATAAGCGCGAAAAGGCATTATTACTGAAAAGGCATCGCTACAAAATACCGACCCAGCTAGGAAGGTCAACAATGAAGGACGGAAGGGATGGACTAAGGGAATCGTTACGAACTCTCATGGTCCCAGAATTCATTGCGTGGCACAAGACGTATCGATACAAGGGCACCTTTGCACTTCGACCCCGTAGGAATGCACTGACCGCAGCGCGGAGGATCAAACTGTCTAATTCGTGAAAGTGTGCGTAGCGGCAACAGGAGTTTGAAACAAAGGCAGCAAAAGCAGACATGGACACAAAAAATATATGCAGTAGAAAAGGAAGGACGGTGCGTTGGCCTTGTGCAAGGCTTGCTGTGAAACAAGTGTTGCGCGCTTTCCACGTAGCGGTCTGTGCTATCGCGCTACACACACGCATGCACCCAGCTGAGAACGATGACTCACGCTTCCCGACAAAGCGAGCGAGCGACACATTGAGCAGCTGAGAGTGAACCGGGGAAGACGTTGACATTAATGGGTATCTCTTTTATTTCCTTCTTTGAACGCTCCAACCGACAGATGGCAGCACGAGTATCGTACTAATAGTGCAAAATGCACTCCAAAAGGGCGGGAAAAAGAGTAAAACAACAGACGGAAGCGCGCGCATTTTCGGCTGCGTTTCTTCGGTGCGCCGATGTATACAGGCCGGGCGGATTTGCGTCGCTTGTTCGTTGCCATCACCAAGTACGTAAACAACAAAAGCAACAGTGGATGTAAACAAGAAGATCCTCAGCCCGGAGCAAATGTTTAGACAAAGGGACTTGCCTTTGTCACGTATTGTCTTGGCGAAGGCAAGCCCTCTTGTCGAAACATTAGCGCCGAGCCTGAGGCTAATTCCCGCGTTCGCCCACTGTTGATCAACTCAAGTCTCGACGTTCCTGCGACCTCACTATCTTGCAAAGAAAAATATACAACGCAGTGCACACACCTACACCTGCGCGTAAAGGCCACCGCTTTTAGAAGTGCGACCGCGGATCACCCGACGACGCATTCAGCAACATCGAAACGCAAAAACGACGACAGCATAGTCACTTGAGGCAAAGCTGGAGTTCGATGCCGGAGGTGTTGTTAGGGTGCGTTACTCTTGCACACGGGGGTACAGTGACCTCTCGCACAATGGCGTCGCACATCGCAGCAGCAGAAAGCCACAAGAACGCTGCTGCTGCTCTTTAAGTCAACCGGACTGAATGGCCGATGGCCACGAGATCAAACGGCGCGCGCAGACCGCGTGCGCCTCCAAAACTCGGACGTCGCGAATGACCGTCTGGGAGGCAGCGATGAACACCCAATTGTATCCAATATGGGCCTGTATAACGTAAAACTATTCCCAATCTGTTTTTATTCCAAATCGGCCATTAGCCCTCCGTGATAGGTCAATGAGTTTCGGGCTCTGCCCATATGGGCTGGACTCGAACCATTCAGGCCTATCCCGGATGTCTGATAGCCCATCTGGAATAAAAACAGATTGGAATAGTTTTACGTTATACCGGTCATGCACTCTGTCCCATGTCCTCTCATATTTTCTGCCCTTTCCCCCTCCCACAGTGTACGGTAGCCAAGAGAGGTCAGTCCGGGGTACCATATTCTGGACATTGTCAAATTCCGCCATGTTGTCGAATACGGCGGCATTTTGAGCCAATCGGAGAAGCCACGGCAGCCCTTTCGCGGACTGCCTGACTAGCTGAAAATGGCGCCATTTTCGCAGAATTTCACATCGCAGAACTTCACAATGTCGGAAATAGCACCCCTGGTTAACAATCCTGCCTTTCTCTCTCTTTCTTGCCGAAGAACCGCAATGGAAAAACTCGAAACGCACAGGGCGAAACTGAGGTGTTCGCAAGTGAAATCAAAACTGGATGAAATCCCCTGTCTTGAACAGAGATGTGCCCCCGAAAAGAAGAAAAGAAAGAAAGAAAATGATAGCTGGCGTCTTCTCTTTGCCTTTTCCTTTGTTTTTTTTTTCTCTCTCTTTTTTTGCTTGTTTCGAGACGGCTCATGCTCTGAATAAAACCATCGGCGTGTAAGTTAGTGACTAACAGCCGAGGAAAACCCTTTCTCCCTTTCCTTCTTTCTCTCTTTCTTTCTTTCATTTAAGTTAAGCTATGGCGGTGATCGACGCGCCTCGACAGGTAATGAGGCTGAAAAATTAAGTCACGGTGAAGGGACGAATGGTAATAAAATTTGTGAAACAGGATCAGACGTGCTATTGCATGTTCTACGAGATGCAAGTGATGGAAGAAATAGATTGCCTTTCATTGATGTTATGCTAGCGGTACGGCTATATTTTGAAAATATGAAACGGACTGAATTATATTGAAGAAGCTCGAATGAAGGAATAAGGTTTTCATCGTACGGGTCCCATACAGCTGCAGCGTATTCTAACTTAGGACGCACTAATGACTTGTAACGTAGTCATTTTAAAGATGATGGTGCCTTGGAAAAATTGTGACGTAAGCAACCAAGCATGCTATTAGCTTTATCATGCACTCAGTGTGAAGGTTCCAGGTTAAATTTGCAGTTATATGTTAACGGGTTCTAGAGGAATTTTATTCAGATAGTATAATGGTACTGGTGTTCCTGTACACACGCATAACTTTACATTCATTCATATTAAGTTTCATTAGCCAGGTGTCACACCAATCAATCACAGAGTCCAAGTCACATTGAAGAGCATTAGTGTCTTCTTAAGTAATTATTTCACAATGCATCAAACAATCATCGGCGAACAAGTGAATGTGAGACGTCAACAAAGAAGGTAGGCCGTTAATATAAATCAGGAAAAGTGCGGACCCTAGCACTGATGCCCGAGGCACACCAGAGCGAACCTCAGTCAATGATAATTCATAATTATTCGCAGTAAGAAACTGATAACGGTTACTAAAAAAGCACTCAATCCATTTCAGCAGGTTACTGTCAAGGTTTAAACGACTCAGCTAGAAAAGCAGCAGCAGTGCTCTCCCTAATGCTTTATTTAGGAGAAAAAGGAATGACCCATAATGGTACAGGGGTACTAAACTTCACAATGAATGTACGATCAACGTAAACAAGACATTACATTTGTTTTTCTTTCTTCTTTGTCACCTACGCCATATTTCCTCATATATCTGGACGTTAAATAATTATTTTACAGCACATATCTCAATCTACAAAATGTAGCTAGTGAGTTCGCAAGGCGTATCCACTTGGAACGAATTCTCAGGACTGAACCAGTTTCGAGATATTAATTTTCAAAGTGTCCGACGAAATGCATTGGTGTTCCAGTTACTTTTGGGCTTCAATGCATAAAACAACGTTTTCTTCAAAAAGGTAACTGGAACGCCAATGCATTTCTTCGGACACTTTGAACATTAATATCTCGAAACTGGTTCAGTCCTGAGAATTCGTTCCAAGTGGATACGCCTTGCGAACTCACCGGCTATAATTCGTAGATTGAAATATGTGCTATAATGTAATTAATTAAGAAGATAATTAGCATAATTGTGTTAATTATTCAATTAGGCGTCTTGACTTCTCGCGGACGTAGTGGCCGCCTCATCGAGTAGTTTAGTTCAAGGATTAGAATTGTGCTATCTGCCACAGGCAATTAAAAAGAAATTCGTTCAGCTAAAATGCTGACCACTACGCTTCTTTGCAGAACACGCAGTTCGTCGCGCAAAACGCCATATTGACGGGGCCAAATCGTAGACCTACAATTTCTAGCACAAAATGTCGGCATTCTTCTGGTTTCGTGGATTTTCGCGCAGTCGGGGCGACGTGATTGAATAACTCCATTCGGGTTTCCATTCGGCAGCGCCCGGGCCGGACGACGCTCAAACAAACGATCGCTTGAAAGAATCGACCCATGCAGCAACACCTGTGCGCGCCGATCAAAACGCGTTTGTATAGAGGCTGCGGCTCGCAATCTGCGCGTTCCGTGCGTTCCCGAGGAGAGTACGTGTAGTATACACATAACGCGCCGTTCGGGGTGTAAACACAATCCGGCGGCTTTGTTCCGACCGGAACGCGACATGTAAACAGGTCCCCATCTGTCGGTACTCCATTTAGCTGGACCCCGCTGCGGAGACAACACGAGCGCGGTGCCTTTGGCTCATATGCAAGACATATACGGGTACGCGCCTATTATATAGCCTGCAGCGTCGCGCACAATACGAACGTCCCAGTTGCGCGCCTTGCGTCAGACACGGTCATGCGAACGAAACGCAGGTTTGAGCTCGTGTTGGGAACAAAACGCTAACACAAGAGCGTGGACGAAGTGTGTCACCTATATATATGGTGTCATCCACCTGAGTATGCTGGAAGTTTGTTCCCAAGATGGCTCTCAAAAGTTCACGCGCGACGGGTGACTGTACGGTTAACCAGTCGGGTAATAGTCTCGTTGGCTGCCTAAAACGCTAACACGTAAATAAGGAGTCACGGTAAGAAATGGCGCAACCCAAGCGGCTTGGCGTATCTATGAGCTCCAACTGCGCTTATAGGTTATTTCGCACTTTTCTTTGTGTGCTCCGATTACACGCGCGACCGTGTCCCCTAATCTTAGGGCACCAATTTACGGGTCTCACGGATATCTAAAATTAGGAAAAGCGCGAAGACAGAAACGCATCACACGGAAAGACGATCAGAAAGCGTGATTTCTCACAATTTTAAGTGTACACCAACTATAGGCCTATGTCGGCAAGTATTTGTGAGTTACGATACCTGTTTGCTGCCAGCAAAATCCGCTACTGTTCGGGACTTCTGCAAGATGCCGTAATGAGGGTTAGCGCTGATGGGAGATTTGTGGGAAAGTTTAAATGAGGAGCTAAACAACGCAGCTCATCCTCATCCCCATTATCCCTGTTCCTTTACTTTCCACTTTTAAGGATGAGCGAACAGCAAGTACCTGACACGTGGATGTACAAGTCGTCGCTCGTAACTACATTGACGCTCCAGCTCTCACTAAAATACATCATCTGTGTATCTCTCTGTTTCTTTATTGACGTACAGCATAAAGGAACAAGCAGGAAAAAAAAAACCAGGTGCGTATACTACAGCTGAGAGTGCAGGAGCTTTGGCGAAGAAAAGGAGCAGCGCTAAGAAATACAGTGTTGGCCCACAGCGTGTATCATAGAGCATGCAGGGCCCATTATGTGGTTGAGGTCTTCATGCTGGCCAAAGATAACTGGGCGAAGCGCGAATAGTAGCGGAGTAAAAAGATAAAATGCTCTGAAAAGCCTCACGGAAATGTGTACACTGCTTGCAGAAAGCTGCAGACAGCACACCTTGCAAGGAAATGTAATTTGGCCGCACAATATACCGTGAAATAAAACGCCGCATGATTGAACGTCTCCTGGGCGAACTACTCATGTCGAGAAAGATTGCAGTCAGTCAAAGCTAAAGCTTTACTGTACTACAAGCCGGCTTCTGTTATATTTCCCGCACTTCTACGCTCCAGAGAGTGAAGCGACCTGACGCCTTCGGGATGGAGAGAGAGAGAAATTGTGGTTGTGAAGAGGAAGAGGCGCTACTTTCTGCCGCCTTTTAGGGAGCACAACTGAGCGCCTATACAGAACGCCCGGGAAGTCGAAGTCACGATGTCGCGCTATAGCAGGGCCGAAAGGCTATGATACGATCAAAAGTGGACGCCGACGAACGGGCAGCATGGCTTTTACGAGTTACAATATTTTCGCTACCACGATGCTTGCAATGGAAGCGTCGGCGCATAGTGAGACGCTACAATTCCGATCTTCCGGTATACTTGTGTCAGGCGCTGGGCTAACAACTCTCAGCCTCAATCTAGCGCCAGCGTGCACACCGAGCACCCCGAGTGCTGCAACAAACAGCAACTCTGGTCCCGCAAGCGATGGCCTCTTTGCTTTTCGCAAATGATGTCTTAGCCTTAGATACAATGCAATGTCTTAGATGCAGTCTTATAATCACCACAAACCGTAAAGCCGTCGGGAACGAGAGTGTCGCTTAGTCCTCAACTAACTCGAGGCGCGCGCGTAGAACTTGCTATCGCTAGAATACTTCGGATCGCGAAGGCATGAGTTTCCCCCCCGCTCTCTCTTCACACAGCTTGCAAACTGGAGGTCGCCGACCACACACACGCCGCAGTCAGCTGCCGTCACGCGCCCGGCGGCTTCATTTCTTTCGACAAAGGCCGTGCATACAAAGAACGACCGAGTTACACACACGGCGCATATATATATAAATACGCGCGCGGGAAACAAGAGCGCTGCAAGCTCGCATAACTGCATGCGGCGAGTGGCGTAATGCGCACATCTGTTGCAATGCGAAACGAGGGCCTATCTTCCGGCGGCGCGGCAATTAATCCCCACTGGAACAGTCGTGGTATACATGTACACACGAGGGAGGTGGACCGCGCTTATACGGTGAATCACTGGGCAAATTGAAATCGTGCAACCTCAAAAAGAGAAACTGGAAGATTAACGACACTGCTCAGTTGGTCGACAGACATGTCGACGTTTGGAAAGGCGGGCGGGGAACTGTACGACAGCTGCCGCTCGTGGCGTGCATTGCCTCCTGAGACTCGAAGACAACGCAGGTACATCACAGCTTTTCAAGTCGGTTCATTACCGAATAATATATTTCGAACGTGAAAAATGCGTTTTTTAAAATTATAAGTACCATGCTTAGATGCTGCTAAATATGTGGACAAACTGCATGACAGTCCCTTCATGTTTGCTATGGCAAAAAAAGAAAAAAAGAAAAGAAAAAAGATGTCGCAGTTTCACCTGAAAGGCGAAGCATCAATTGCGATAGCAAATTGGTAGAGAGCTATACGGAGTAATGATATTAGCTTTATCAGCTGTATAAACTTGGACATGCAGCAGCACCGGCAACACGCAGAACTGTTGTCGACGCCGTCGGCGTTTTGCCCGCGTTCGCTCAAAATGCGCGCGGCGTTGGTGACTGCTGCCGGAGCCTCTGATATAAATAGGCACTTGGTGCCGCAGCTAAACGTCGCCTCCCTTCCCTCCCCCCCCTCCCCCACGGCCTCTCGCACATCGGAAGAAGGCGCGTTTGCTCTACATATATGGTGATTGTAAATGAGGAAAGAGACGCCTACTTCTGCAGCCCTTAAGGGAGCACGGCGCAGAACGCGCGTTTGTTCTCCGCCGTGCGTTCACTCCCCGTGAAAGCGCGCGCCCCTCGCGCCCTTTCACTCGCACATACAGCGTTCGGCGCGCGGCGACGATTTAATCTTCATTGACGTCATACGGAACCTCACGGCGACGGCGACGGCGACGCCGACGGCAGAAATCTGCTTTTGAGTGTCCATATAATTGCTATCGCAATAAAAGAAAAACAGGGATGAAGATGTAAGACTGCTTAGTGGGTTGGTAAGTTGATGCTGCAGTTCACATTTTCATGTCACTTTATGATATTGGAAACGCACTTCGCGGTTATCTTTTCGTCGTCTGCGACGACGCGACCGTCTAGATAACATTAGTGTCTATTTTTATCGAATGGTGACAGAAAAAATATGACCAAACCACTTCCATACGGTTCCGTACGCGTCTAAATTATTGTCCGCGACGAGTATTCTACGCAATCGCTTCTGGATTAATTTGTGAAACGATTAAAAGCAATGTGCATTTTAATGTACCAGGGAATCTCACAAGCGTATTATAGTATATGTCCTATGCACTCAACAATTATTCGTAAGAGTGGTATGTATACACAGGGTTTCGTTACGACACAAGTTTGAGAGAACCAGACAGTCCCCTCGCGACACAGCGGGCTGCCGACAAAGCATCGTAAGATCCACACAACCATCTTACGACACGGCCTTTTAGAAGAGCTATACACAGCATCACTACGAACCTTTGCACGTAGCAAGTACAGAGACGCGAAATTTGACCATAGGCACCAATGCTGTAACAGGCGATCAAATAGAAAACATACGTGATCCCGGTCGCTTCGGAAAGTGGCTTCTCCTGCAGGCTATTTTTACCCCTTGCGAGAGAGCTTCGTAAGAGAGCTACACAACTCTCTTGCGAAACAGCTTTCGTAATAGAAGTACACAACTATTTCTTACAACACAGCTTCGCACGGTATCGTTAAGCAAGTCGCTCGCGAAGCCCTCCATTCATATCGAAACGGTCTTTCCTCGTGTAATAAATTGGAAAGCCCTGTCGGAATAGCAGAGACGTATACTATAGCGTAATCGTACACTGAAAATAACGTAAAGGCGTATATAACCGAGAAAACGTGGCGACATTATGTAACACTGAGATTAGCCTCAACGCTCTTTTCCTCGTAAAAAAAAAAATCTTGTGAAATCATCTTCGCAAGGATTAACGTAGCTGCTATGACGTTCTTTATAACATAACATAATTGGTGATTAAAAACGAAAAGCTCTGCGCGCTTTGGTTACAGACGACGTCACGAGATGCCGTCGCCAGCTAAACTGCTCTCGCGCCTACGTCGTCAGGTATTTTGCTTTGAGCGTATACGCTAAAGTCACGCCACCGATACGCTAGACTTCTCTGACAGGGGTTTCGTCTATAGTCACGCGTATAGGAGACCTTCGCATACGGAAACAGCGCCGTATGCTAGAAATTTAGCGTACGGAAGTGTTGTGAATTCCGCATCATTTCCGTAAGAAGTGTGCGGAAAGCGCATGGTTACACTCGAATGGATAATTTTACGAGACGGACAAATCTGTTAGACTTGTCCCGTGCATTCTGTCTTCATTCTTTTGCGCCATACTTTTTTTTTTGTCCGTCACAAACCAGCTTACTAGATTATGCCTAAATTACACCTAAATGTGCTCACTGCAACAAATATACGTCATCAATAGCAAAATTCGTTAAATAAAGGAAAAATTTCCAACCTTTGTACGCGTACTTTCCTAACCCTTAGGAATAGGCTGAAAACGGCAAAGTATTGCCACTGGGAATGCCGGGAAATTTGCGTGATCTACGTAGATGGAACATATTTTCGGTTGGGTTCCGGCAGATAACACTTTCTTGTTAAAAATGCTTCGTGCAGGCTACCCCTGAGACGCCGAACGGGGAAACTAATTAGAGGAAGACAAGCAGCGGAATCGACCGACTATAGGCACGGCAGCCGCGTCCTGTCAACTTCAAGCCACGTCGATCGCGTCATTATAGCAGCTGCAAATACGTCACGCAATTCGAGTAATCCGCACATATATACGTATATACCAGCCCAGCTTGCACGCGGCGTTATCTGACTCACCGTTGTGCATGTGCTCGAGCTTGCCGTTGAGCTTGGCCGTCCTGCCGCAGAAGACGTGCACCTCGTCGTCGGTGGCGATGGCCACCGTGCGGCCGTCGGGCGACAGCGCCAAGCACCGCGGGTTCGCGCCCTGGCTCACGGGAGGGAACTGGCCCGTGGTCAGCAGGTACGGCTCCTGGCCCTTCTGGTATTCGACTGCGCAGGCGCGGAGAAGAGGAGGGAGCAAGAACTGGTGATCAAGTCGGGCATCGTTTGGCACGGAGGACTACCACAGGTTGCCGCGTATGGATGCCTCCGCACGAAAGAGAGAAATGCGCTGTATACGGTGTAGCATTGTAAAGTTGGTCGAATTCGATCGCACCGTCTCACAATAAAAAGAACAGCGATCGAGGAACATGAGAAGAAAGTGAGCAGGGCAAGAATCAACCGTTGTGTTCACTTTCTCGTGCACTGTCCCTTTGTGCGGCTTTTGTATAAGACTGAACGTGCCGTTTGGCTAGTTGGTTTGACACAGTAACATTTTTCAGCGCGAAGACAAGACAAAACAGAGCGCTGGAAAAGTGCCCCGTTTTGCCATTAAGAGGTTGTCCTATCTCTGCCCTGGAAAATAGAACTTGTAGGACAGAACAAAAGTGCTTGCTCGAAAGATTGTGCGGCATTGTGTCTAGTGAGGAACATTAAAGTCAGCGTGTTGTCTATATGTACACACGAGACACGGTTAAATCTTGGTTTTGTTTGCCAGCTTCCGTTGTTCAAGAAGTCGCGGCTCTTTGTAGTCTATTATCGATTTATTTGGCCGAGATGGACACTTGCAGTATTGTAATCCAGAGGTATACGTTTAAAAGTGCTACAGTTCTTCACCTGGAATGCATGTAAGCCATTGTGATAGTTCTTTATTGGTTTCGTTTCGCTCTGGCCTGTCGTAACATTTGTGTCGTCGATATTTAGGGGATCTATCTGTCTGTTGTTAATGTGGGATGTAGAATTATTTGGAAGTTTAACGATACCACAGTTATTATCTACCAAAATTATGTTCCATCGATTATGCACCGAAAGCGACAGCACTCTACCGCTATTTGCTTCCGCTACGTTAGTGCAAGCAAGAGCGCTGTAGGCGCCCGAGCGATTGAATGAATGAATGACTGATTGAATGAATGAATTAATTAATTGAACGAGCGAGCGAACGAACGAACGAACTAACGAGCGAACGAACGAACGAGCGAACGAACGAACGAACGAACGAACGAACGAACGAACGAACGAACGAACGAACGAACGAACGAACGAACGAACGAACGAACGAACGAACGAACGAACGAACGAACGAACGAACGAACGAACGTTTTCGTGCAACAGTGAGGGGGCACACTACTACACCAGAATAGTACAACACCACGGTTGCCAGGCAGGCACACTACAGTTATGGTGATAGAGCCCTTCTCGTCTACCAAACAAAACAAATTTGCTAGTTGAGACCTACAATAAATGTTGCGCGTGTAACAATTGTCAATACCGGCCCATGCTCATTGATGAAACACACAAACTGATTTTGCATAACTGGCAACCCATGGGAAGGTGGGGTGCAGCAGGATTTATTTTTAAAGCTTGCTTTGAACACACGTCTTTTCTGGGACACACACGCAATTTATTAAAGATGATTAACATTTACTCGCAGCAAACTTGGAACCGCAGAGACCTAGAAGCAACACGTTGTTTTCAGATCACAGTGTCTTTTTCACCGACTTAGCTGTTGCTCATTTCGTCTGCTTCAAAAACTTGCCTGTATAAACTTGCTGCAAGCAAGTACCCCTCTGGCATCCTTTTACCATCATAAGTATTTTAACGGAAACTTAGGCAACCGACGAGCGAAACATTTTCGCGAACAGAATTTAATTTTTCGTAAAGCGACGCAGCGGTAATCGTAAAATCGCAGAATGATCCCCAATTCGTAAGTTTTACGAAAAATTAGGCAGAAGTGCCAAGTGTGCCGTTGTGAGGAGAGCGCAAAGAACACCCCCTCTTAAAGATTTCTCAAGAAGTAGGCGTGTCCACGATCATGGATTCAGTCACGGCGCAGTGCCGTAACAATTGGGGCTTTGCAATCAGGTAATACCTATCTTTCTTGAAATGTTAAATGTCTACATACACGTAACAACTTTCGGTTGGTCAACACACACACACACACACACACACACACACACACACACACACACACACACACACACACACACACACACACACACACACACACACACACACACACACACACGCACGCACGCACGCACGAACGCACACACACTTGCTCAGTGGAAGACCTCGAAGCGACGAGCAGTCGCGTCTCTCATCGGCGATGTCATCGGCCTGTATACTGTCGCTCCGTCGATGCCGCGGTGAGATATGATGCCTGCCGCCAGCGTGTCTGCTCGAAGCGACGCCCTCTATTCTGAGGGGCGACGACCAGCATGCGATACCCTCGGAATCACACGCAGTATGGGAGACAGGTGGGCGACCGCGGCAACGGCGCGCCAAGCCGGCGGCTGAAGCTACGTACTCGTCGACGGCCGTGGACGCATTGCACTCCCGTTAAGTCGCGAGTGGGATCGACTGACCTTGCTTGCAGAACGGCTATGGCCGGGGCTCTTCTTGATTATTTTCTCTTGATATATTTTCTGCACCCGAGTTTGCCCAGAGAGATATATAAACTTCCATTTTTCTGAAACGGTAATCCGAGTCAGGGCCCGGTTCACTCTAGGTGGGAGGATTGCTTATTCCAGGAACCCTCTGGCTTGGGCTGCCTCCTTGGCACGGGCGACAAGACTGCGTTGGTCGTGTCACGTTTCTATATACCACCACGTTTCAGTGGTGGTATAGATATGCGCTGAGTTGGGGTGCTATTATTCAGCCTCTATGGGGCGTCCTTGTTTGGAGTCGTCTTGTGGAGCTTGTGAGTAGGGGTCTGTGGATGTGTCACGCAGTCGGCAGTCCTGGACCATGTGTTGCAGGGTGTCTGGGACATTGCAGTGAGTGCATGTGTACAAGTACGGCGTAGGACAGATTGTGGGCATGATTATTCCGTGCACATAGGTATTTGTCTGTAGGCGGCGGAGGACAACTTCTTCCTCTTTGCTCAGGTTCTTGTATGGCGAAGGGTACGTTCTTCTGCTGAGTCGGTGGTGTTGCAGAAGCTCCGAGTACTTTAGGGCTATGCAATCAACGTTGGTGGCCGGCATGGTGTGGGATGGCAAGAAAGCCCGGTTGGTGTGCTCGCGGGCAGCGGCATGTGCCGCCTCATTTCCCGTCAAGCCTAGCTTGGAATTCAATTGATGTGGGTGTCGGAGAGTAAGGTACGTGCGATGTGATTTTGATTTGAGTGCTGTTGCGAGCTGCTGCTAGGGAATCAGTGAGGATTACAGTTACTTCAGGGCAAGTTATTATCGCCAGATCGATTGTCGTTTCCTCTGCGGTCTAGGCGGATCTTGTCCGAATGGTGACAGCTGCGAGTTCTTTGCCTTGGTGATCCGTGACGCTTAGGGCAACGCCGTTTCGTTTAGTATATCGGGCAGCATCGATGTATCTCGTATCAGGGTCTCTCGCGTATTTCTTGCTGAGTGCGCAGATTCTGCTTTGCCGACGCTCCTTATATGGTAAGTCGGATGCATATTGCGCGGGATACGTGCAACTCAGATAAACTCCCGGAGTGCGGGTGGGATTCTTGCTTTCTAGTCTGTGTCGGCAATGTATATCTTTCGCTGTAGTTGAGGTAGCGCAAAACTGCACGTCCGGTGTGTGCGAGATTGAGCCACTCTAGTTGGCTAAATTTATGAGCCTCGGCGAGCTCTTCCCACGTATTTTGGCCGCCGAGCTTGAGGAGCTTCTCCGTTGATACCATGAGTGGGAGGGTCAAGGTGACTGTGATTGCCTTTAGAATGACAATGTAGAGTTTCTTGATTTCAGCCGGCTTAAGTTCCGTAGGTGACACGGCAACTTAGGAGGTCTTGGATTGTCCTTAGCGTGTCTTGCTCAGTGAGTCCGCTTTATTCGCTGGTGATCCCCTTGACGAGGTGCGTAATTTGTGACAATGTACGTTGGAGACATTGGAGACGCGGGAGAGTGGCCATCCCTGATCCGTCCTTGTGGGTGTGAAGTCCGAGTACGCAAAGGGAGTCGGTTGTAGGGATCTTAGTTCCGTTGAGGGAGACGCTAGGATCGGGTCCGTATAGTTGGGTGGTCTTCCTCGCGTCCGTGCTCTGAGGACGAGAAGCTCCGATTGTTCGGGTGCACATTGGAGACCGCAGTCTCGGAGGTATCTTTCGACGATACCGACGGCTTCTTGTAGATTACGTTCTTGTTGTCTGGTAATCGGTGTTTTGGTCCCGAGTGTGATATCGTCGACGTAAAGGGCGTGGCATAGGTTTGGGATGGCGTTGAGTTGTTTTGGTGGCTTGATCATTGAGTATGGCAAGAAAACAAGTTTTTTCATCTTTTTTTTTTTTGTCCTGTATAGCCGACTATATCGCTTCGCTTCGGGCGTAGTGCACTTGAGCTGGCCATAGAAAGAAAGAAACAAATAAAGAAAGGAAGAAAGAAAGAAGGAAGGAAAGAAAGAAAAGAAAGAAAGAAAGAAAGAAAGAAAGAAAGAAAGAAAGAAAGAAAGAAAGAAAGAAAGAAAGAAAGAAAGATTAAGATTTGGGCCACCAGGTCCGGCACTGCTGTTTTGAGATACGGTCGACGAGCCAACGCACGCACCTCATACGGAGGCGCTCAAGCACACCGTTAGCGCCGAGGCTCACATGGATGAGGGCCCTTGCTCGGAATTTCACGGTGATTGCCTATACTATGCGTACAAACCACTCGTAGATTTTCCCCGCTCGTAAGCACGCGTAGCTACCACAGCAACGCTTGCTCATTGTTGTGGCTGGCAAAGTTTCCTCGTTTTTCAGTACCCACCCCCCTCCTCCTCCCCTGACCCCACCCCTAAAGAGAAGGAAAAGCACAACACCGACACAATACCGATGCACTCGACGATCATCAATTCGCGTACGCATAGCTCCACCACTCCATCGCAGGCGAAGCGCATCGGCGCGTACCACATGGGTAGCGCGTTCGTGCATCGCTCTACCTATACCTGCAGCCGCAAACGGACGACACAGAAAGCAAGTCTTAGAGGAAGAAAAAAAAGTAAAGATGAAAAAAGTTGCAACGAAGATTCCACGAAGAAAGAAAGTATGAAGAAGGAGCAGCCATGTCGTTGTCCTCGACGATGAGCGGTCAAGCGCGTCTCTTGACTTCTCATCCGAGCCTTCACGTTTCTTATCTGTTTTCCTTATTGCTTTCTTGCTTGTTTCTCCTCCCCGTCGTCGACGGCGAGAAAGCGTAATTATACTGCTGGAGGTGGTCTCCCCCGTGTACCGTAGCGCCGAGCCGACGTGTAGCCGCTTTGAGGCTCGCGAGTTGTGTGCGCGGAGACTACTGCCCCCCCCCCCCCCCCCCCCCCCGTTGATCCTACTTCGTTATCCTCTCCCCTGTCAGATGAACGATCCTGCCTGCGGAGTTGCTTGGCCCAGAAGCTAAAAATTACATACTTCGTTATCTATCACTCTCTCTCTGCGAGGATGAGCCGCGAATATGATGCAACGCAGGCGGAGGGTCGAGAGCGATTAGTGGTATATACTGTATAGTGTATAAGCCGAGGCATGCACGGCGAGCCCGCGTTGCCACGTACGCTTAATAGAGAAGCCGCTGACCGGCTTCATCCCACTGTACGTTTATCGACAAAAGCGAACGCAAATAGTACGCCATGTTGCGGAGCCAGAGGACACTAGATTTTATTGTGTATGCTGCGGGATTACGATGCCGTCCGCGATCGCGGCGTGGATATATGGTGGCTCTGCCACGTGGTGGAGGTTGTCGCGATTCGGGATCCGAGCGGCATGGTTATGTGCCAGTTGCCAGGCGATCTACAGGTCCGGGGCGACGTCCAAGAGATGAGAAAAAAGGATTTATTTACAAATTTACACGTTGATAGTTTCCACGTTCGAGCACACTTCGCAACACTCAAGGTCCGCTTTTTAAGCACTTCATTCAACCCCCTTTCTCTCGTCAGGGGAATTCAATGTCCGTCTTCTCGGTCAATCGGAACTGTCTCTCAGTCTGCGAGATCACACCCATGGTGACGCGCTACACCGCCGGACTACGCCTCTGGTGTCGAAGCTTCGACCGGCCCTCGATGCAATGCAGAGACAATTTCATGTGAAACTGGGGTCGTCACGAGGTCTGTCAGCGTAGGCTCTTTACAGCAATTAGCACATTGCACAAGGCCGATGACCCCTTCACAGTTTGGAGTCCCAGAACTCGTCTCGTTCATCAGCTCCAGGTTGTTGACCAGACGAAGACGCGATACGTTTTGCTAGGCGATGATCCTGACGTGATGTTGGTTTAGTCGCCAGCTCTTTGGCGTGGCAAGCCCGAAAGGGAAAGTGAATGGCTTTCCGTAGCTGCAGGTTGGCCGGTGAAGCATCCTTTGATCCGAAGGGCCGCTGGGCACAACAGTCGTAACGCCAATCGTAACAAGGTGCGAATACCCAGCCACTACAGGGTGCACGCGCATCGATCGCACCCCAGAAGCCGTTAGACAACGCCAAGGATGCTTACGAAGCCAACGCCATGAATGGACATATGTACCATCAGTGAATTATAATGCTGCAGTGTGTATTAGTAATGCGATTAGCATTTCTTGCCTAATTCTGCGATTTTGAGCCTATCTATTTATTATCTATCTATCTATTAACCGGGCTCAGCCTGGTTAACCTCCCTGCCTTTCCCTTATGGCTTTTCTCTCTCTCTCTCTCTCTATTACGCCACTCGCCCAAGTTGTCTATCAGCTTGCGCCACTATAGGTATGTGCTCGTGATGCCGTCGTGATCGTTCCATTATCTTCATTTAACTTCGTCACACCACCTTCATCGTTCTATCGACGTCAGTTCTCCTTCGCCTTTATATCGTCATCATCATCATCTGAGACTGTGCTGCAGTGGGACCGGCACAAGCCGGAATTATATACCGCAAAAATGACGCTGGTAACCTTGACTGTGCTCGACGTACCGGGACGAGTGGTAAAGAAAAAAAAAAAAAAAGAAAATCGCGACTCAACCTCTTCCCTCAAACACAAACTTAACAGTACACTATAACAGCACACTATAATAAAGAAATCAATGCTATATACACCATTTACAACGTACAGTAATAATATACACTGTAACAACGGATCAACACTTACACTGCTTCTCCTGGTTAAACGACGTCACTAACCCCATTTTCCTTCTCATTTCTCCTCACTTTCCTTTACTATATACTGTTCACACAAAATATCGTCTGATACAAAGGACTTCCGCAGAAGAAACAATAAGATAAGAAGAGAAAGCCGGGATCTGCGTCGGTTGCACTCACTGTTGCAATCCCAGAGCTTCCACGTTCCGTCACGAGACACGGATGCCATCCTGCAGAGATTGAAAAGAGAAAATCAAAATAAACGGCAGATTTAAGATGCTGACTCTAAATAAACAGAGGCCGGTGTCAAGTTAGAACCTGCGAAAACACCAGAAAGTGTCGCAAAAGACGGATCGATCTCGGGTTTCGTCTCTCGTCGCAGTTCCGACACATTGCCAAACTATATGCATTGCAAGCATATCTTACATGCCAAGAACACGCAGGCGTATCTGGAAATGCGATAGGCTTGGGAGTCCCAAGCTCCTTTCTGCAAAAGGCTATAGACGCACGATAATAAGTTTAATCAGTTTAGGAAGGCAGCACATGCACAAAAAAAAAAAAAAAAGTTGACAGTCACTTTAAGATACGCTAAAGAGGATGAAGACGAAAGCCTGCGCGCTCACGAGAAATTCATTACATTACTTGACATTCTCATTCGCATGCGTTGTTACTTCCTATAGCTTCTTTCTCCCGCCAAAGGTAGTGGGTTCTAGTGCCACAATTACAACTATAGTAATTACCACTGAGTTAATTAACTTCGCCTTAACTAATCCCAAAGGTCGTGGGTTCGACTATGTTATTCGACCATGTTAAGCTCAATACCAGCCACAGCGCTCCGCTTGATGCGAATCTTATACTGCTGGTCATACGAATAAACAAGTGAAGTTAATTAAATAATTACGTGCTGCTGCTGAACTGACAGCGCTCAGCACTCCCGACCATTGCGACCGCATTTCGATGAGAACGGAATGCTGCGCAACGCACGCGCACCGATGATATGAAGATTCATACTGCCCAAAACAACGTAGCAACGAAGCTGTTGTAGAAGTCCTTCCGGATCTTCCGGATTAATTTTCAATCAGTACACTGCCCGGCGATATGAAGTGCATGGTGCGTAAACTTTTGGCAGAGACTTGACATGGATTTTGGCGGGCTCGGCTGCCTTCGCGCGGGTGATCGCATATTAGAGTTCGACCTGTCCGGTATTTTAGGACACGCAGGCGGATCGGGCGGATTTTCGGGCGAGTAGGGGTGTGTAGCAGGGGCGTAAACGTGAGCGATTGGAGCGGTGACGCCGCTAGCTAGGTGGCGTCCAGCCGCTCTCGTACGTTTACGCCTTCGCTCGCACGTCAGTCACGCCCGATACACCTGCGTGTATTGGAGTATATATACCGGACACGCAAAAGCTATGCATTATTCCGCCCCACGTTGAGCACCTGCGTGGTGTTTCTCCGTTATTCTCGCGAGTATATCTACCCACGACGAGTTGGAGGATAGCGAGCCTGCCGGGCCTCGGCAGCCTCAAGTATATAGCGCGTGCTCGAGGCCTCCAAGTGGTACCGAGCGCTGCACACTCGAAATACCATGCAGATCCCACAAACTGTGGTGATCGGTGTAAGCAAAGCTTTGATGAGCCGGATAGAAAAACAAAAGAACACGGTGCATCCCGTAACGGTCATCAGTCACGGATGGTGTACCTTGTACAGCAACGGTAACCTTTATCCAGGGGGCGGTATTTTCTCAACGATCACCTTCGGTGACACTATCACCTTCGCGAGGTTTCGCGTCGATCGGCACCGGACACGTCGAATATGACGAAACGGTTAATAAGGCACGCGACTGACGGCATCAGGGCAACGCGACAATCTCCGTTTGTCTTTTTTATCGTTTCATTATTTACACGGTGATGGAGTGCAACGCCTAATTCACCTCGGGGTCACGGCGATAATTGCATCCGGAAAATTATCGCTTCGGCATGCGGAAGCGCAATGTTAAGCAAGCGACCCTAATAATGCTTGGCTGCAGATTTTTAGCATTTCAGCAGCAAGAACGTTAGTAGGAAACTGTCAGTAACAGTTGGTCGAGTGCAAAAAACAACAAAAAAAGGTTAAGTTCACAGGAATCATTTTCGCAACACAATCCACCGCGATATCGAAGTGACCTCGGGGGGTGTGTGCGCGCGTAAATGTGTGAATTCCGCCCTCCGTAACGTGAACAAATAGATTCGATAAGACGAACACGGAGATAAAGCTGCACTCGAAAAAAAAAAAAAACGCTTACTTTGATATGAGGCTATGTTGCGTGCGCGTGGCTATGTTGGTCGCTCGCGTGCAACACAGAGCCAGCAACCAGGGGGCAAATTAATTGCTTCGCAATCACAGCGAGGAACTAATGCGAAAATACGACGCGCGTTGTTTCTTTTTTTTTTTTCCCAGTTTAACTCGGTCATACGAGCTCGGCACTGCCTTAAATTTGTAAGGCGGACGCCTGTACTAGATTTATTAACCTCCTTTCGTTGTACCTTAAGAAGAGAACAGGTATCGCGTCTCTGTTATCGTGGCACTGACAGCGGACTCTAGCTGACTTTGCTTCATTTAGCGTTTTCTTTCTTGCGGTATATTTTTGTTACTTTTTTCGAGGCCACAGGTAATGGCATATTTTCCGCCAGTTCTTGTCTTCTTCGTATCCTACTACTTCCATTAAATTTTTATCGCTGTCTTATTCTCTCTCTCTCTCTTTCCTATACGGTCTTCAATCACCCCGTGGTCTTTCGATAGTGCGACAGGCAGTAAATGCAAGACACCCCGTACCTATTTTGTTGCTACTTTTATAGAAGTATAGAATGAATTAAAAAATGAGACAGTTCAATTTGCGTTAACCTTCAAGTGCTTAATGAAAGAAAGGGGCATAAATGTAGACAAAAAGTAAGACAACTTGGCGCCGGTGGGAGCATAACCTACAGAATCCGCATTGCGAGCACGGTGACTCCCTCCCTCGTTTTTCTTGGGTATTTATGCATATGTATCTATCTATACCTACATAGCAGGCCCGTAGTCAGGAAATTTTTTGCGGGGGGGGGGGGGGGGACACACTTGCTGAAGGCCTTCACTATTTGAAGAAAGCATCTATTTTTCAGTAATTATTGTCGGTAGAGCACGGAGAGATCAAAATTGAGTGACAGCCTCACATTAGTGTGTTCCCTTTAACAGTGCACCGCACCGTATATATGCTGACACTCGCCGTTCGACTATCTCACACACACTCGCACGTATAAAGCAACAGCAGCCGCATCTCACGGAGGCTTGCACAACAACCTATACGGACCATAGCCTCAGAGATTTGCGCGCAAGTTCAGTCGGCGCGCACAAATCTCGGGTACCATGTACGGACAAGCTGTCTAATAAAGCCACGTCCGAAGCTATAGGGATAACGGTGAAGATGCCGCGGAATACTGGTCCCAGTTTGGTCAGGAGCCAAGTATCTTCGAGACGGCGGGTGCATACCTGGAGGAGTCGTTGGAGAAGGCGAAACAGAAGACGCCCGACGTGTGACCCTTGAGCTCGAAGGCCCTCTTGACCTCCTTGAAGTCGCCCGTCTTGTTGAAGCACACCTCCCAGACCTTCACGTCGGGGGTGAAGCCTGCAACAGAGAGAAGGCGTTCGGCCAACGCGTGAGCGGGCGTGAAACCGAAAGTATATAAGCATCGGGAAGACGCAACACGCACCCGTTATATACAAGCAACAGAATGGGCTGTTGTAATCGGCGCCGTTAACTCACGTATATCGCAATTCGATCTCGCAGTGGCGTCTGACAGACTTTGTATACGCACAGACACTTAGTGCCGGACGGAGATTCAGCCGAATTACGAGATTTTGCGGCGCTCGCAAGGGGAGGCAGTAAAACTGCTAGCGACACTAAACGGCGCCAGCGTTCGAGTCACGTGTTCCTTATGGCTTTATTATTACTCACTGTATCTTGCTGTCGTATTTGTTTGTATTTTCCCCACTCCTCTATGTAATGCCTTTGGCCTTGAGGGTAAATAAATAAAAAAAATTACTTTTTATGTCTTTCGGTTTCATCATTGCAATCTCATTACATCATCAATCTTCTTGAAATTTGTATAATACTAAAAATTATTATTATTATTATTATTATTATTATTATTATTATTATTATTATTATTATTATTATTATTATTATTGTTGTTGTTTCGAAGTCAAGGAGAGGCTGCGCCGGAACTGTCGTGCATGTTTGATAAAACCACTAGAACTGTTACATAAGTTCTAGCCCTTTCTCTCGATTGTCTTCATTTCAAGAACTTCTAAATTTTATATGATGACGGGTCAGCTGGAACGGGTATCGGAGTATAGCAGCGTTGGTCGTACGCGACACTGAGCTGCATACAAAGCGCTGAACTTACCAAGGGAACTTCGTGAGTCATCGAGAGCCAAGATGGGCACATTTAATTTGTTTACTTGTCCTCTGGCCACCACCTATAAACTCTGTCCCAATTGTTTAAAGAGCAGACGGGACGCGTCATGAAAACCGCTCAGCTCAACAAGCGACGCGCGCCGCCTCCATATATGAGTCACAGAGGCGCTGCTATATAAGCATGGAGGAAATGACCTCCCGTGCTACGCAATGCGCGAGTCAACGACACCGAAGCTGTGCCTTATTTGGCTGCGCTCATGACAACGGTCACGTCTTAATCACTCGCCCTTGCGTACAGCTTGCACAGCTGTGCCGACGACTGGCGGTGACTCAGCGCCTGATGCAGCGACACACACAGTAATGTTTACAAACTGCGCGCTCGTGGCGTCCTAAAAGCGTCGATGCGCCGTCCGTGGGAGAAACCACCGACTGGATGATCGAATTGAATTGATTGAGTGTGTAGCGTTTGCAAGACTATATAGGGCTTGGGGATGCCGCTATCGCGAGGGAATTTTCCCGATAATTTATACCATCTCGAGTTCTTAAACATGCATCGGAATCAGACGGCACGAGCGATTTTGCATTTCGCTCCCACCGAAATGAGGGCGCCGCGCAGCCGGGTGTTTCGAAACTGCAACATCGTGCGCAGCATATGAACATCGCAGCCACGCCACGAGCCAACGCTGCGACTAATTGAAAAAAAAAAAAAATGCGGTAGACTGCGTTACGCATATTATGGGCCCACGCGTGAAAGCTCAGTAGCATATGGCGTGAACTGTTTCTGTGCACAAGGTCGCGGGTACAAATCCCTGCAGCAGTGACTGCATTCCGATAAGGGGGTAAAAAAAAAGGGGGGGGGGGGGGTAACAGCTCTCGTCTATTGGGCTTTAGTGCAGCATGCACGTTAAAGAAACGCTCAGAAGGTACCGTAGCCTTCCACGTGTCTTAGCTAACTCCTGCGCGCTGCTTAAGGACGATAAGCCCCGGCCGTCAATCATCTTATGAAACGCTCAGATAGGCGATGGAGGGACTGCGTGCGTCCGAGAGATACGGCTGGAGACAGCCCACAGAGCAGCGTCATCACCAGCTCCAGCTGCTCTTGTTGTTTAATAACTGTACAGACAAATAGAGATGTACCTTGCCTTAGAGCCAGTCACCCTAAGGTACAATTAAGAAATCAACGCAATACCACTTAACACATAACAAACACACACACCCACGTTGGAGACCATAAACGTTATACGCTTACATACACAAGAAGAGAAATCGAAGCAAGGAAATAAAGCCCCAACTTTATCGCGCCGAAAACCCTGAAATGACGTAGGACAACGAGCTGGTACACGGAAAAGGGAGAGAGAGTGAGAAAAAAAGAAGTAAAAATGTAAGCTTTAACGTACTAAGTTCTTTAAAGTTGTAGCCAGTTACAGGTCGCAAAATGTCTCCGGCAGCCATTAACAGCTCCGCAAAAGAGTGCGCGGGAGGCAGGCGTCTGCGCAAAAGGTTCCGGCGCACTGACGCATTCGTGACGTATGCACAGTGAACGTGTTATGGGTTAACCGCACACTTTCGGCTCAAGCCGCAACGCGCGCCGACAGATATCGCGAAAGTATATCAACAGTTCGCCGAGTGTGTCACGCGGCGTTTGCCGCTTTCTATCCACTCGGAGTGACGTCACAGATCCATCCGCCGGCGAATAACGAGTAGAAAAATACAGGATCGGGCCCCATGGATCGCAGCGCTTTCAACGACGAGACGTGACTTGTGTTCGCTATGCACTGCATTGGCTGTTTCAGGCGTTATATTACAGGGACGCGCAAATCTTGAACAGCATTGAGCAAATGAGACGCGCTGTTTCGAGAGTGCAAGAAAATGAAAAGTAGTGATAAAGAAGGAGAACATAAAACTGTAAAAGCCAACGGGCTGCAGGGAAAGAGTCAGTAAATGACGTTTCAATTAAGTACGCGCGCGCATGCACACTCAGGCAGGCTCTCTTAAAGCTTTCTTTCTTTTTTTTTTCTTCGAGCAATCCATTCCCGGAACTGAGAGCACTTCAGCAATACTTGTTCCATAAAAAAGACAGAAAGAAATATCTGAACGGCTCGTCGTCACCGGATAATCCCTCCCTGGAGCGTGCCGAGTGGGGCATATTACAAGCGCACACTGTCGCTGGCACATGTTTCGCCGAAAGCTCCGTGTCTATTCTTGAAGAGAGCTCCATACAGTCTACACTGTATTCTCAATAACTTGGCCACTGTATCGCCAATTTGCATTTGCTGATAACAGATGACTATTATTATTAATTGCGAAGCATTTCTTGGCGAACATGTGCTACTTGACAGTATCTATCTATCTATCTATCTATCTATCTATCTATCTATCTATCTATCTATCTATCTATCTATCTATCTATCTATCTATCTATCTATCTATCTATGTCGTTTCGTTAACTTGGTATGCACCAAAATTGGCATACTATGACAAGAATATATGGCGAACATAAATGATATGTCATGACATGAACATGACATGGTGTCATGATAACGACAACAGTACGAAAAAGAAGTGCACTCACGGTCGTTTCGTTAAAGGTACCACTGAAATTGGGTATGACAGGACGTGGGTACTGTGACGAAACATACTATAGGTCATGCTACATAGAATGTCATGACATGCGTGTCATGTAGGTCATGACTAATGAGTGACCCAGCGAAAAAGAAGTAGCACTCAAAAACCACTGGAAATGGGTTCTGACGTGGGCAATACTTAGTGAAGGAAACACTAAAGGATGATGGTAGAAGTCATAGTCATGACCATGACTGAGCAAAAAACACAATGACTCAGCGAAAAAACATTAACACTCAAACCTACTGAAATTGGTTCTGATGTGGGTACTTAGCGAAGGAAACATTAAAGGATGATGGTAGAAGGAATAGTCATGTCCATGAGTAAGCTAAAATGAGAATGACTCAGGGAAAAAAGATTAACGTTCAAAAACCAATGGAATGGGTTCGGATGTGCGACTAAGTGAAGGAAAAGGCTCAAGGTTGATGGTCGAAGTCATAATCGTGAGCATGACTAACGCTTTCGCCTTAAGGTCTCTTTGGTGTAGCTAAAGAAACTCATGACATGAATGTCATGACATGCGTGTCATGTAGGTCATGAAAGATCCGCCTACGTCTTGGTGCTCTCATGGTCGTTGCGTTAACTTGGTAGGCTCCCCGCACACTGCTTCGCATAACATCGATTCCCACAGGGCATGGGATCTGCCGGCTTTTCAATTACATTTCAAGCGCACTTGGGTGGCTCAGTCATCGGGTGACTTGGCTCTCGCCCCTTACGACGCGTCATCACAATAGATTACAATGGAAAAGCCGATGTCTATGGCTGGCTTCAGGCTCCCGCAATCGCTTCCGCCGCACGCATCCATCAAAAGCATAGCCTTCAAGATCTGCATCTGTTATCCAGAGGGCGCCACCAATGGGGCGTAGATTTGGACACGAAACGTGCAATCACGACTATACCCTTTAATTCAAAGAAACACAAAAGAGCAACACTAACTCAATTTCAACCGGTAAAAATTACTCCACAGAAACTCTGTTGTCATTAACTTGGTCAGAAAGGGACATAAAAAGAACATTAAGTAGCTTTAGCTAGTTACGCTAATGCCAATAGGTGGTGTCCAAATCTAGCGGCCAATAGAGAGCCTTCATGCAACGCTAGCGGCCAACGACCTCTTCTTCGGAGTAACAGAAACAGATCTCGGAAGGCAATACTATTACGGACTGTTCGGGACGGAAGCAATTGCAGAGCCGGAAACACGTCATAGCCGCCATGTTTTAAACTTCATTATAACGAAAGACGGGTGACGATGCCGCAGTGTTCCCGCATCAACACACCATGACGTCACGAATTTTAACAACGCCCACTGGGGTCTACTTAATTTTCTTTCAATAATAATAAAAGCCTACACTGCGTTCTGCAAGGACCGAACAGTCTACTTAGCACGTTTTAAAAACATTTTCTGCGGCGCAACGGCCCGAATAAGAGAAATGGCTTGAAATATGTGATGGGGCCACACTGACGTGTACCGGCTCCGAGGCTGCGACGCGATATTCGAGAGATAACTTTGGCCTTAATTCGCTCCACCAGTAATCAACCGTCTCCCGCCAAATCATTGAAATTGATTATTAAATGCGAGGCACTTTGACAGTATCTATCTATCTAGCCGCCAGCGTCTTGGTGCTCTCATGGTCGTTTCGTTAACTTGGTATGTACCAAAATTGGCACAGTATGAGACGAGTGTATGACGAACATAAATGATAGGCCATGTCATGAATGTCATGACATGCGTGTCATGTCATGAAACAGCCACCCGCGTCTTGGTGCACTCATGGTCGTTTCGTTAACTTAGTAGGCTCCCCGCACACTACTTCGCATAACATCAATTCTCGCAGGGCGTAGGATTTGCCGGCTGTTCTTTTTAAATTTCGTCAGTGCGAGGCTCATATATATAGCGTTGCCCTTTTAGTGCCTCGTTGATGAAATGAACTGACAACACTGCACATGCGTCATGCATTCCGGGCGAAGTTGGCGGAACTTCGGCGAGGAATCCACCAACTCTCGTCGCAGCTGTCGCATATGCGTAATACGTCTCCTCGCGTTCATTGCCGTGCGCACATACGCGGGGGCGCCGTCCTTCGAAGTCGAATATATGGCAACGTCGCATGCGAATGAGCAGTGAAGGGTCAATTGTCTCCAAAATACCAGAAGCACGTTCGTATAACGCTCGCCGCGACAGTTTGACGACAATACATGTAGCTCGTCGAGACATTGCTGTAGCGGCGGCAAGGCGTCATAAGGCAAATGACGCGCGTATAAGCTGCATTTCTTGTAGTGCGTCAACCGCACTTTTTTTACGCGAACTTGAAGCGGGATTCCTGCGCCAGCCATATATGGAAAGCACGCGAACGTCAGCAGGATAATTCTTACCCGTTTCCAGAATCTTAAAAAAAAAAATCACATCTCTAGCACGTGGACGGTGTTAATTGGTAAGCCCACCTTACTTTATCATGAAGAACAGCATTCACTTGCAGCGCGAATAATGCGGACTGGTTGCACAAGCGTCTCAGGACAACAACCACCACCCCTTCTGTGATCTCTTGAGAGATTGGGAGTATTGTAACAAACAAAGACACTACAATAAATAAATGAATAATGCCAGCAACAAAGCATACTGTTATATCAGTGAAGGTTGTAAGTTACGATACGAGTATACTGAAACACTTAGCTGCTAGTGACAACGCCAATTAAAGTATATATATACATTTCATTCATAACCTCGCCCTTACATGCGCGTTAACTCTTACGAGCAAGTAAGAATCGAGAGGATTACAATCACCGTTAACCGACATACCGGAACATCGGAGCGACAGACGGCGCACGTATAGCAGCGCACGCGCGTGGCACCGTTTCGTGACGCTGACGTCAGCTAGGAGACACAGGACTGTAATTGCAACGACCATGTTCTACGTACCTGCTGGCGCAAATGCGCCGCTATTAACAGAATCAGCGCACAGTGGATTAAGTTAGAGAGTTTTAGCTCGTCCGTATGCACACGTGCTGTAGCATTTACGGAATATTCGAATATCAGAGAGGTAGAAGTCAACAGCGGCGCTAATGACGTCATCTGGCGACGTCAAACTGCAGAAAAGCGCGGGACTTCGACTTCTACAAGACAACGAACAGCAGGAAGCACAATACAGGTCCTGACCCTTCGTGGTTCAACAAAGCACCACAAGGTGTCGCTATCACTGCTGCTGCTGCCGTCCATGTGCATGTGTTCCGGTATGCTGTAAATTGCAGTAAATAAATGGATAAGCTAAAGCTCTCCTTTTTTTCTTCTTTTTCTGAACAGTTACGCAACATCAAAACTCCTTTAAAATGTGGTTCAAAAAGGCGTCACAATAACGTACTTACTACCAGTGCTCCTTGATGCAGCCAGCGCTTCCATGCATCTATTGCGTAAATTGTAACATGTTGAGAACAGTGCTTTCCAGTATATACGGGTGAGCACGAGCACTCAGAAATATTCTAAAGTTTCGAGCGCACAGAACTCATTCCCGACGTATTTTCGGCACGCGTTTATTTATTTCGCTCTGCGTTATGACTGCGCTGTAAATTCTGGTCAAAATATATACCATGTCAATAGTTATTAAAGAGCAGAGCTAAATCAGTCTGGTGAAACTTCTTTCAAAATTCGATTTTTATTAATTCCCCTCCCCTCTCTCCTTCCTATTCCACATAATAGGCCTTCGAGCCACCCTTCAATAAACACATTTTATCATCAACATCCTTAATTTATCGAGAAAAAAAAAAGCGGTGAATACCGGAGAAAATGAATGCCAAAGACAACCCTTTCTTAAGTATCACACCGGGATGTCTATCACTACGGGCGCCGGGATGTCTGTGTGACGTCATAGATTTCAAAGTGCATTCTCGCATCTAGGCATTTTGGCGCATGAAAAATTCTCTATAACTTTGTTAGGTTGAGTTCATGGTTCCTTTAGTATGCATGCGCCATAATCTCTATTATACCGATAAACAATTAACTATACGTATACCTGTAGGGACGCTACCAAAATAAATTACAGCGAACTAGTGCGCGAACTTAACGAGGGTGTCGCCACCTGTCTCTCTCGTGCGTTCATTGTGGCTTACCAAACCAGGAACAAGCTTTTTTTTTTTTTTTTCTAATAATCGCTGCTCTGCGACATAGTATATCACGTAGCATGTTTGGACGTTCAAATATCACCGTTTCGTGTATACCTCTTCGCAACGAACGGCTCTACGCTCTCCCAATACACTCAGTATAATGAATTATTCTAGTTCACTATAACACGCAGGAATGTCTGTGGTGAGAATCCAAGAACAAGGCGTTAGCCGTTGGCGTGAATCGAAACACGTACTATACGTTCTCTTTCGCGATTCTCTGTCACACAAAGTGAGTGACGCGACCTGTCTGTTTCGTGTTCGGACGTGAATGACCGCGCCCAATTTCCAACAACTGGCTAATTCACCGACGACCCGTGACGGAGTCTATGCGGTAAATATTGCTGCCGCGATGAAAGACCACCGCCAACGGCGTCACAGGCGTCGCACCTGCGGTTGGTGCACGAGATGAGACCGAAGAAAAACAATCGGCGTTCGTCGGCGCTCGAAGAAAGGATTGGATAAACTTATAGCTTGAAGTTAACTGTCCGCTCAACTCAAACCAGTGTGTGCACCACGGTTTGACTTGCTGCGCGCTCGCTGCTGCGTTCGAACGCGGCCCAGCTCCTCATTAAGAAGTAGCTATGTGTTGCGCGCGTAACTCTCGTGCATGCCAGCAGCGGAAGCCAGAACGCTACATCCCTTTACTGAATACTGCCATCTGTCCGCTTGTGCACATGCTGTAGTTTACTACCCTTCATCCTCCTCCCTTTCTCTATATACTTTCACTTCCCGCTCCCTCTCACCTGACGACGGTGCTCAACGTCTACTAGATAGCACATGGACGGTGCACTTCGGTCCGTGACGTGATGCTACCTAGCCCGACTGCCGCAGAATCTAATTGCGGATGTTCCAGAGTAAGCCGCGGTGATTTTTAAGCCACCGCTTTCACCACGCCGGGCTTGGCAATGCAAATTCGGTCCAAGTATATAGCATGACGTCATAAAGCAGAGTGCACAGGCCTATAATGGGGATGCTCCCGAGTAAGCCGCGGTAATTTTGACGCCACCGCCTTCGTCACGCCGTGCTATGTAATGGAAATTCGGTCCAAGTAGAATGACGTCATAAAGCAGACTGCGCAGGCCTACTATCTAGGAGACGTTGCGCGCTGCTCCGTGCTCCCTCAAGGGTTGCAGCCAGCACGCTGGCTTAGCTCCGGTACAGCCGCTTGAGCACAGCGTCGCTTTTGATGCCAAACGCACCGCGCATCTCTGCAGACCGGCCATATACTCGCGGACAACGTTCTGAAGGAAAAACTACGGAGGTGAAGCACGCGCAAACGAGAGCGCTTGTGAAAAAAAAAGTCATATTTTCATCTGCGTTTAGCTTTATAAGCTGGGGTAAACAAAACATCAACACCTTATTTACAACACCTAAATTAAATAAATTAAAAAAACTACGAGTGTTAAGGTTGACTTATTTTGCGGCTTTTCCCTTCCGCGTCTTGGCAAATGCGAAACAGTCGCACGTGGAAGCTGCGTCGATTGAGCGTCTGTTCCAAGAAACGAAAAGCGCTGTCAAACGCTGCCGGACTACTTGGTGCGGTAACACATGCGCAGAAGCTCCGCCCCCCTCGTGCCTTTCCTTTCACTGCCATGGCACTCCACGCGCGGGCCGCGCATGCGCGCCGATACCGTGACAGCACGGCAACGCCAACGGCGACGGCGCAAACGCGCATCCAGCGTCCCCTATATAATATCTATTGCAATAAAAGTCGTAAACTCTGCTCAGATATAGCTCTTTCTGGCTCTCTCGATAGCGCAACAACAGAAAAGCGGGGGACGCCTTCGTCCTTACCCGATGAAGCCACGAAGCGTCCGCAGGGGGACACGCAGCCGTAGTAGTTGTTCATCTGGCGGGTGTCCACGCTGGCCAGCAGGTCTCCTGCGGAAAACAAACATTGAAGGCGGGGGTTCATTGCACGGTACACACAGACAACAACACACAAGGCGTCTATGTGCCGCCATAAGGCACGTGTGTTACATATCTGAGCGTGTCCTTTGCAGTAAGGTATATACTATGCTACTGCATAATAAAGAACGCAGCAATACTCCAGAATTCTCGTCTCTGAAACGACTGGCTGGCTGAAACGAACTCGAAGGTCAAGTGCTTAGAGGTGATCGATGCTTTATTTAGTGTGCTATGCTGCTCGTTGTGATGTGCTCGTTGTGTGTTTGTGGTGTGCTTATGCGCATCGGTTTCCGTTTGTCATCCTGTTTCATCTGAAGTACACTGCATGGTTAGTGTGACTCTAGGCAAACCTCTCCAGCTTTTTTAATTAAAGAGATTATCTCTCTCTCTTTCTCTACCCTAAACTTCCTGCTCATCAATAAAGTTCCCACGGCACCATGAAATATTAGCGCTGCCGCTACCAAATGACGGTCTCTATTAAGAAAGATGGGATCCACGGCATCTCCTGGTTGGTTCGCAGCGGCACCGTGACCGTAACGGCATATCAATGCTCAAGGCGGTTGTTGGATAACTTCGTCGCGTGCACGGTCTCGTGAGCTGGTGGGCAGGAATTTGTCATTTATAAGTAGCTAAGAAGACTTAAGACAAATGATACGATAAACCCGACAATACAAACAAACAAACAAACAAACAAACAAACAAACAAACAAACAAACAAACAAACAAACAAACAAACAAACAAACAAACAAACAAGAAGGAGTACTTCTCGCACACGTGAGCCTTGTTCACAAATGATCGTACGTATTCATAGACGTGAGAAAGGTTCCCATATGTGCAGGCCAACAGGCCTTGGTTTTAAAATATATTTAAGTTTCTAGCTTTTTTTTTACTCATAACTATTTTGTTACGGTCGGTGGCATCGTTTTCCCACTTGCGCGATGACCATCCCCGACCACAGAATGTTTTCATCAAAACTAACATAACTTTTCTCTCTCTCTCTCTCTCTCTCTCTCTGTCTCTCAGGTTTTTTATTTTTTTTTTCAGGTTGTTCCCGACAAAGGACAGCTCTCTCATGCCGCCCAGTGGTAACAATCAGGCGCAATACACTGTAAGCTATAGCTAGCCAGTCTGAGCATCTCCTTTCTACGGCAAAATGTGTATTCGATTCACATTGCAGTTCGTGAAGCATGCGTATAGTTCGCGCCAGTTCAGTGCCAGTTCTTGCTTGTGCAGAACAGCCACGGCATCATTTGCGCGCGAGCTCTGCACTACTTCTTTGACGAGTGCAGGGAATGCCTGCGAACACGGTCCTGCATAAAGCCTGCACTGTGTATACAAAACGAATGGGAGCGTGCAGATGCGCCACCACGTTGAACTGGTGAAACGAATAGTGAAATGAAGCAGCTTCCGAATTAGTTCAGCAAGTGCACGCGAGTAAGGATAGCGATTTGGTCGTGAGTTAGTCGACGTTCATGGCTTAAACGTTTCGGAGCAAAGCACCGAAGTGCGGCAAGAAAATGGGTGTGGTTAGCGAAGAGACGTACAAACGCCGCACTTCGCCGCTTTGCGGCGAATGGGCCTAAAAGGCTGGGGAACCACGTCTCCAGCAACCCAGACGAGGCCATGACGTCTCCACGGCTGCCGTATCGGGAGCCAGGAACAACGCTTAACTATACTACCGAGATAAAAAAAAAAAGCGCAAGAAATCCCTCAAACACGCTTGCCACATCATTTTGTAGGTTAGCTTTTTCCATTGGTTTCTCTCTCTCTCTCTCTCTCACTCACACACACACACACACACACACACACACACACACACACACACACACACACACACACCACACACACACACACACACACACACACACACACACACACACACACACACACACACACACACACACACACACACACACACACACACACACACACACACACACACACACACACACACACACACACACACACACACACACACACACACACACACACACACCATACGTGACACGCTACAAGTGTCGCAGCACTTTGAATGTACTATATATGCGCAATGCACAGTGTCAAACAACAGCAGGTGGGCGCCAGTCGGACGAAAGAGCTGATTGCAAGCAGCCACGAATTCCGTCGCGTGGAATGCGCCACACATTAGCGCACATGCACCGCTTCGCCCTAATGCCTCGGCAACGCGACTTTCGCAACGCAGCGACGGACCACCTGCGCGCGCTCCAATGTGTCACCGTCCCATGCGAACCATGCACCGTCCTTGGATGACTGAGAATCACGGCTGTTGACAACGGTGGCGCCGCGACGTAGAGATAAAGGCTTTCGAAACTCTGGATTATCATTAGGTGGTCATTAAAGGCGACCCCAGACCGCATTTTGCAACGATTCATTTAAGTTTGAACTCTTTTTACCATTCGTCATCGGACACGGCCGCCGTTATCGGAGGCATCGCGGTCACTCGACGCCGTGGCCGCGCGATCTGATGCCCGCGCGCACTCGGGCTTCGCACCACAACGCCAAAGCCACTACACACGCCACCACAGCGTGTGGCTCATACTGAACAGGAAGCCTCAAAAAGGACGGCGCGGAGGCCTCGCCGGCATGCTTCAATGAATGAGGGGCCCCCCACCATGGTACGAACAATATATAGGACACGAATTGAAAACGATACAATCGTTTGTTCGTTCCACTTTCATTTTAGAAAGAAACCAAATCAAATGAAAACATGTCGCTTATTTAGTGCTTGTGGTCGGTAGCGCTTTTAATGCGTTAGCATTAGGAGTGTCAAAGCGGATATATATATATATATATATATATATATATATATATATATATATATATATCGTGTCACCGTCGGTTGCACTTCGCTCCTCGAAAAGGTAGGAGTGTGTCGAATGAGCTACTGAAGAATACTTCGCAATTTGGCGAACGCGGTTTAAATCATGGATCCGGGACCTCAAAGGGGTGCGACGTAATATTCACGAATTCATATTAACAAATTCAGTAACCGGTTTTTACAGCATAACCACTGTTATCAATTTGTTGTTTACCTTTGCTCTTTGTGCGCCATCGCGGCTTTTACCATTTCGAGCGAGTTACGTTCGGGACGTGCTCGTCGCCGAGAACGACTGCGCGCTTCTTACACTGGTGTGCCGTTTTGCGCAGTAATGTTTTCAAGCTTCGCTTACATCCGATTCAGACAGTGAGTGGCATCTGTTGTCCGTCACTTTATTTTAACGCATGTTCTTGCCGTGCTAGAGACTTAAGATGGCGGCCAGGTTGATGTAAATGGACAGTATATAGAGCATGTACCAGCTAAGCCGGGCCAAGCTAATTGAAAAAAAAAAAACAAACAAACGAGAAAACAAGATAGGACGATGACACACATAACACGAGATATCAAAACGCGAAAGACTTGTTTTAGCTCAAAAAAAGAAGAAGGCGTGAGCACGGCGCCTTCGCAGATCGCTATACAGCTGAACTCTATACGCCGTAGGCAGAGATGGCGTGAGATCGATGATAAACATTATTTTGCGTTCACGACAGCTAAAAAGCAGAGTTCGTAGTTAATATTACTGTAAATAACTAAAAATAATAACTTAGTACTATCTGCCATAAAATAAAAGCAGTGATTTCAGCCTCTGCAGCGATTCGATGGAACTTAAGAGCTTACGGGGCCAACCAAAAAGTGTTTTGCGCAAGGATGGCGTCGCTGTTGTTGATGCCAAGGGCCGACCATCATGGCGGCACGGACATTTTGTTACGACGGGTTGTGCAAAAAAATGATTGCCGTAGTCGAATGTGAAAATGTATACACAAATAAAACTGCAAATAAAAATGGCTATATTTGGCTACGAAGTTTGTTGCACTTTGTTTTTGTCTTTAGCTACATTTGGGCTACTAATTATCTAGCTTTTGGCTACGTCGCCTCGTCGGACCTGGCAGCACTGATCGCAGATCGCTCTGAGCGGTGTGCGTTCCGTGCCGTTTATTTGTTTCATATCAACGATGCGATAACATTAAATTGGTGGTTGGCACAATGACCTTCACGTAGATGACCTTTTGCAGATAAGAAGTTCACACGAAATGTGTGCGAGCACTGCTCTCCGAAGCGACGCCAGCATACCAGGAAAAAAACAAAAAACAAAAAAAAAGCAACAACAACAACAATGATTACTAAATCAATAACGACGGTCACTCGTTTGTTAATTAAACCGTTAGCCCGACGCCCTAATAACAACGCCCGACGTGGTATTACAAGGAAAATGTGTCGACAGGTTAGATTGCTAATTATGCGAGAATACCAGAAAGTGAAAAGAAAAGCAGCCAGGCAAGCAACTCAAAGAGCCAACGTCCGCGACCTTCAGGTTTTTGAACAAGGAACAATAACGAAAGGGAAAAGAGTCGAGGAAGCGCAACTCATCGCGCGGGGCCGTGATCGTTACAAGGGGCCGACATGAAGTTCCGCAATTGCGAGGCATTTCGGTGCAGGAAAAAAAAAAAAAAAAAAAAAAAACGGAAAGCTCGCACAGCAGCACGCCCTTTGAGCGCAAGGCAGGAACAATGGTTCGACGCAAAAAAAAAAAAAAAAAAAAAAAAAACAACCGGAGAGACGAGAGGGAGGGGCGCAGCCCTAGCGACACCAGAAGGCCGCGCCTTCCTCTTCCTGGTTTTTGCCCTTGACACAGCGCAATGCGCGCTGACGTCATGAACATGCTGCTACTCGGGAAGATACGTTTCCGGCCCGCCCGCTCCAAAGCGCACGTGCAGCATCGGGGCGGTCAAGGTCGGCAGACACGGTAGCATGACTCCATATACGCATTGGGGAACACACATGTATTCTAGATAGATTTAGCTAGAGGATCGGGTTTCCGGAAAGCTTGGAAACGCGTGTTTTTTCTGCTGCTCAGTTTCAGTTCTGTTCCGTTGCGCATGGGTTGCTGTGGAGATATTGAGGTGCAGAGCACCTCAATTACTCCATTTGTCTGTGTTGAAAAGAAGAAGAAGAAGAAAAAAAAAGAGAGAAATAAATAACTAAAGGAAAGAAAACGCCAATCAAACTAATAGATGTAACCCCACAATGGGGAGTTCGCTAGACGTTTGTGCGTGCCGCTTGCCAAACGATGTATATACTTCGTAGTGATCCCCAAGCTGTGTAACAATCCTTCACGTACCAAATGAATGGTAGGTCCAAACACTAAATTTCGCTTATCGTGGGCTATAGGGCCATGAATGATGAATATTACTCGAAATATAAAATGCTATTAACGTGGAAAACAAAAAGAAAAAAGAAATATAATAACTAAACGGTGGATAACAGAGTGACACAATATTTGTTTAAATATATTAATTTAAGTAGAGATTGGCGTCTTTAAGGTAGCTCCGGATACCCCGGCAAAGATTAAAAAAAAAAAAAAACGAAATTGAAAGCACGTTAAAGCCCTCAACAAACACTGCGTTAAAGTATCAGAGCACGAGCACATGCAAAGTTACAGAAGAGATTGTACAAGAGCACACATAACAGAAGGATCGTCAACCGGGCGAGTTGTTGAAGCGTAATAGCGAAGGAGATTGGACTGGACAAGGACATAAGGAAAGTCTCGCGTGATCGTCCTTTCTTTATAAACCTCTCTAATTCGCGTCCTTTTTAGCCATAACGCATACAGAGAAGCACAATTCAAAAAAAAAAAAAAATAAGTGAAAGTTTAAAGGTAACATAAAATACCACGTTGTTAGGTGATGAATAGTTAGCCGACTCGGTTTTCGAGCCTATGAATAAGCAGATCCATTAGGCAAGCTCACACACGCTGATCGCCGGCCGTTTTAAGTTGTTCTGGTTCGTTAGAACGTTAATATGGCCCGCGTCAAAAAAAAAAAAAAAAAAAAAAAAAAAAAAAAAAAAAAAGATGCCGTGGAGTTGTGCCTGCCAGGAATGGCGATCTCCTAGCCGGAAAGACATCGTTTGAGACACTGGGTTAGCAGCACATTTGTCAAATCGCTTTTTATTTGATTTTATTATTACTTTTTTCCCCGGACGATTACGTAGGTGTGTCCCACTTCTATAAGGGGGTCGCTGCTTTTGATGTGTTTCCTCGCTTATCATGATAGTCTGCGCTCATGAAAGGGAAAGTGACATCCACACGAATGTAGCACGAATGAAGAAAAAAGAAAAAGCAGAAGAAAAGAAGAGTGGTTCCTGCGGCACAAAAAAGAAGAGCAAGTGAAAAAAAAAAAAAAAAACGGGGAAAGGGGTAAGCTTCGTAGTTGAAGAAAACTTCATCTTGCTCCTGGGATCCAAACCGACACCACTGCCAGAGTCATTTAATGCTGGGCCACGACGTTTCCAGGACAATCGAACGCGAATTAATCGGCAGTACGTCTATAACCACACAGCATGGCTGCCAACATTCGGAGAGGTGCCAGCGTGGCCATTCGTGATTCTACAACTCCATCTGGCAAGTCTCTGCAAGAACCTAATTTGCTGGCGTCTTCCTCGGCCTCCTGCTGTTGAAATTGTTGAAATCTTCCTTGAGCCCATCGTGAGACATTCCCTCAAGGCCGGCTTGGTTTGCTTTCGTCACTAGAGTCAATCGTCACTGCCTTTTTTTGCCGATACATCTCTGGTATCAGCTCATTGCGTTATGAAACCATTATGTTGCATTAAGTATGAGTTAGAACCATCCCTTCCGGGTTGCAAGAATTCACTTTCAACGCTCTGGATTTCATGCCCATCACATGGCCTTGCACTTAAGTACACGATCGGCAGTCTACATTACGACACAGAACTAGCCGCTTCAAACACGCATCAACCTCCGGTTTTTTTTTTCGTTTTTTTTAATGCGACCGTGTTTTCCGTCTAAGAGAGGAGTAAGTGAAACCCGGAAAGCGCAGACGCGAAAAGGAGCGCATGATGGCGGCATCTGGTGACAAGAGCGCCGAGCGAAAGCGCGATTAAACAGAGCGTTTATTTCAATGAACGACAGAGTTTTACTATTGACAGACGAGCAAATTTAGTGACACCTCAAGCTAGTGCACTTCACCTGGCTAAGAGTCACTTCGGCGGCATGGTGCTAGGCGGCAAAACGAAGTGCTGGGATTGATGACAATGACGATCTGTGAAGCTATAGGGGTTGAAATGACTTTCGGCATTTCGAGTTTTAGAAACGGCGACCGTTTTATTACGAAAATAAAAATGGTTACGTACAAGAAATATTGCAAACCTATTAAAACGCCTATTTGTTTTGAGACAATACAAGCGAGGAACATATCCAAAATCCGCAGGGTCAAAATGAAGGAGTTGGCCGGAATTGAACGTTTCAAGCTCTTCTTTTTTCGCGCCTTATATATCTAACACTCCTCCGTGTACCCGCGCTCTTGTTCGGGGCGGTGCCGCCGCCTACGAGCAGAAAAGAGAAGTACTGCATTATGACACTAACGCGCACCGACAGTGAACGCTTCGGTGGTCTCACCACTACGACGCCTCGATGCCAGCATTCGAAGGGACGCTGGCATCAAGAAGCACTACCAACGCCACCTAGGTGGCGTTGGTAGTGGCGTTCACCGTACTCAGCACAGCGGAGCGTGGCCTCCGCAATTAGCTCTGAAAATGTTTCTGAAGTTGATCGCGGAGGCTGCAATTACGACGCGCTGTACGCGCTGATTTGACTCGGTGACGATTCAGTTACGTGCTTTGTCTTGCGCGTTGTATTAGTGTGTCAGTTACGTGCTTCGTCTTTCGCGTTGTGCTAGCGTGTGCAGCGTAGTGCAGCTTCCATATGCACGACGGTTGCTCATGGTCATCGACGTTGGTAGTCGTGATGGAGGAGACGTGCCACCAGGCGTCAGCGTGGGTGCATCAACGCCTAAGGGCGCTTTAGCCACAAAACACCAATAGACATTATATATCAATGTGCAATAAACATTACACTACTTCTGTGAAGACACGTTTCACTTTCGTGTTCTATACCGATTCCTATATAAGAGGGATCAACCACATTTTTTTGGCTTCACTAATGTCACAAAGACACTCGTAGCATTTGAAATCACGCAGAAGTGGGCTTAGAAATAGTGCCGACTCTGCTGTGAGCATTTAGTTATTTATTATTCTTGAAGCATTGCTATCGAGGCTGAACGCTTCAACGCAGCGAACTGAGTTCCCCGAAGACACTCACCGGCAAGTGCACTCGCTTAAAGTGTCACTAAATTTGCCCGCCTGACAGGGGTATAATACACTTACTCGTATCTGCAGATCTAAGCATATCGGTGGTTCCTGTCTGCACACGGCCTTAACGTACCACTAATCGCATGACAAAGACAAATATTTTTCATCGGTTAACTGACTGACTGAAGTGAAGCACCAAGCAATTGTAGCAACGTTTACGAGGGATTACGGTTGATCACAACGAAAAAAAAAAGTATCAGACAGCTCAGACGTATACACAGATACGCTTTACGATTCAAGTAACATATGATGAAGCCGGCGGTCTCTCCACACAAAAATTACACTAGCGCTGACACAGCGACCACGGCTGTTCCACAAGCAAAAAGAAAAGAAAAGAAAGAAAAAGAAAAATAACCCGCATACTTGCTGGGGCGCAACTGGCAACTGCGAATGCCATCTTGACGAGCATTTGCAGTTTCCGGGGAATCCATCTCCTCGGCTTCTCGAGAATCTAAAGGGCAGCTCGTGCCTTCTCTTTGACATTCCGCGAACCTTTCACTTTCAAAGCTGGCAGCCAACGATGTCGACATGTGGCTGTCGAAAAGTATAGTAACCGAAAAAAAAATAGTAAAGAAAAACGCGAGATGGAATAAAGAACTAAGGGCCATCAAACAAACGAAGCGGAGACGGCAGCGAAGTTGCAAAGGGGACACTTCCGACAGGGGCTCGACCGAAACGTGACAGAACAATCGGCACGCCACGCGGGCACAGGAACACTGCTGCCTTACTGGCATGCCTGCGTTGCATAACGTCGGAAGCTTTCTGCGCTACCCGTTTTTTTTTTTTTACGTCGCTCTAAAGTGCCTGCATGCTACAGCTCGCGGACGCATTGTTCCCCGACGCCGCGTGCCGATCGATAAGTTCGGCGCGCGCACTGCAAAACGATCCTGCCCGCTAAGTGAATACATGGCACAAGGTGCATAGATTGCGAGAAAGAGAGCTATAGAGATAAGAAACGGAGAAACTTCAATCGGTTCAGCCGAAGATGGCCCCGATCTCCATCACTTTTTACGTCTGGGACAGCGCGCTTACGATGGCATTCCCTCCGGCCAGCGCATATAACACACTGAAAAAAAAAAAAAAAAAAAAACACACTTTATTCGGCGTTAATGACGAACAAGCAGTAAATAGTTTTGTTACGTTAAAAAGGGGGGCGGTGAAGATAGTTTTCTTTTGTGGCACATCCATGCCGCAAGTTTATACGATTTAGGTGTGCACACTTTTTCTTAGCCTTTATTTATTTTATATTTTTTTTTCTCAAGGCGGGAGACTGCACTAGGACGTGCGAGAAATACAACACGTTAAGATTGTCTTGCATCCGTGAGTCATTTACTGCGACAAACCGTTCAAACTTGAACAAGGTCGTCACTCGCTCCACTTTTCTCGCTTGTTGTTGTTTTTTGTTACTGTTGTCGTGGCTTTAAAACAACTGCTTCAGCACGGGCTTCGTCTTCACTTTGGCGTTAAAGCGGAACGCTCTGACTCGGTCGCGCGTCTATCATCTCTCACAGCTTCCATATACAGGAGCTTTGCTTCTTCACGCCCGACACCGAATTAACTTCGCATTCGGCACTTATAATTGCGCCAATTAAGCCCGCCTCGTGTACTTGAAAGCTCGCTGTTATTATCCTCAGATTATCTTACACACTTCATTCCAAGTCTTATCTCCGTGTCTATTCCCCGCTTGTCAACGACGGCCACGAGAGTCCATATCATACGAAATGTACCCTATCACAATGAATTACACATGTTACTTAGGATACATTTGATTGGTCGCGCCGCGCTAACTCCGATTCAGTTCGCAGCGATGCGGGGCCTTCTCGAAACCTCTCCTTTCATTTCCCATTAATATTACTAATAATAAAAAAGAGGCGATCGCGCGATGCAAAGGCGCCTCAGATAGGCTGGCCTACGTTTCGATAGGAGGACCTATCTTCGTTCCTCACATCGAAACGTTGGTCATCTTTTTCTGAGGCACCTTATCTCTGTTTATAATCCTTTTTTTTTTTTTTTAACCACAGTCGCTATGAACGAGCCTTTTTTTTTCAAACGCGACACTCTGTGCCGTGTGCCCCAGCTAACGTTAGCTTAACGAAAAAAAAAAAAACAAAGATAAAAAACAATAACAACACATCAAACAATTGCAAGACCTACGGTGTTCGGTTTTCAGCGTTCGGACAACCGAACACCGTAAGTCTCAAAATCGTACCTTACACCGTGTTCTTTTAACAATTTTTTTTTTAAATTTACATATTGGCTAACGTTAGCTGGGACAGCATATATATCTGAGCTTCTTCCGTCTTCGTTATTGTGCCACACTCACGAAAAAAACGGCTAGAATTGTTTGGTATACGTAGAGAAACAGCAAGAAACTCGAACTGCACGCTTCGCAGCCTCATTAAGCGTGCAACCTCAAGTGAGAAGGTGAATTTCGTGAGCCCAGAATTATACCTATATGCGTACGAAAAGGAAGCATCGCTTGAAGGCTGCCTGCTGCAAGGCTCCCAAAATATTCCACATGTGTTATAGTTACCGCCATTGCGCAGGAAAGAAAAGAATGAAGAAAGAAAATATCTTGTGTGCACGGATAAGTCCTCACATACGAAACACTTCATCTTATCAAGGTCCTTTCACAGTCATCAGCAATTCCACATAGCCAATAGGCACTCGTTCAAGACGGTTAAACGGATAACCATGGGGACGCACTAGCAGCTTATCTTCGGGCTTGCTTGACAAGTTTCAGGAAACGCTGTATATATACACAATAGAATGACAAAACTTCATTTTCACATCACCTTCATTTTGAATGTGGCATACCGAACATCATTTTGCATGTAAATGCTAAGTCCATCTCTATCACATCTCATTTTTCTTCAGCTCTCTCTCTATATCGCTCTTAGGGTCTGTCAATCCCCCATCTCACCCCCCATGCAAAGTAGCATGTAGGCGACACACGCTGGCAGAATTCTCTGCGTTTCAACTACGAGCTTTCTGTCTCTTCCCTAGTCACACTAGCAGCGAGCATGTACACCAGGGGATCAAAGTTATATGTAGTTCACCATCCATGTTTATGGCGGTGAATGCATTGCAGAACAGAAAAGAATATCTTGACCGTTTATGAAAAAAAAAAAAAAGGGGGCGATAACGTTTCCTCGGATAAAGCAACTCCACATACCGTTACAAAATGTATGCCTTATACTTTCACTGGCAACTCGATATGCTTCTCGAAATTCCTGGAACCTTGCGTAAAGAAAGGTGGCAAAATTTGATAGAAAGGTTATACCATATAATCTGCCCTTTCCGCACGACAGCTTCGCCGCTTCGTCTAGCAACAGAATACTTTTCTGAGAAGCCAAGACACGTGGATTCGTTCGTTTCTCCGCACACTGCGTATCCGTTCATTTTCATGACTTTTTCTTTCTTTTTTTTTACCTCGCGAAAAGCCAATGTTTAGCACCCGGTGAGGCATAAATTGCACAATCCGTCATCTCAACGGCTCGCGGGTAGCATAGAAGCAACGTGTATACACGGACCGTAGTGTAAAAAGCCCACGGTGTCTTATGGGCGGCAGAATGCGCGAACCAAGAAGGCTACATACTTAGACTTAAACCTCCTTGGCACGAACCAGCAGATGAACTTCAATGTGCATTCCGAGGCGCTTGCACGTTAGACTACGTATATAGAAAAGGCCTTTGTTAAATGTTATATAAACGCTTGCAAATGTCGCACTGTTGGCGCTGAAAGTCAAGAAGTTCATCTTTAGAGAGAGAGAGAGAACAATTCAAGAGTAGGCAGCGACTAGAAAGAAACAAAGGCCAAAACAAACGGATCAGCTGACAAAGCTACAGCTATGGAGCTAATTCTTGGTATTTTTATCACTATCTCGCTATACGAGTCGCTTTCACGCCGTACAATGCAGGAGACGTGTACGTCTCCCTTCATTACGTATACATATACCTAGCTGGTCACAAAAGTTTGCAGGATACGGTCGCTCTAGTATAGGCATCGTAGCCTGCTGCAGTTTGCCGACGTATGAGAGCCATACGTTGGCGGCCCTAGTGTTAGTAAGGAGTTGTAAAGTAGTATACTGACGCATTTTACAACTTGCTTCTCGCACGTAAAATGATGACACTTTGAAAGTATGAATGTTGAGAAATAATTACAGGATATTTTACTCTGATACTAAAGTTGGTCTCGAAAAGCCGGGCCATGGCGCCATCGACATTATCGCAGCCTGATGACAAGAGAGTGAAATTTACTGCTTGTTGCGGCGTAAACTGGAATCAAGAACGCGGCGGTAAAGCTTTGATCACATGCATGATCCGTTTTTGTATACTTGAATGCGGTCTTAGTGTCCAGAGTGAACATGCGACCATGTTCGTTATTTCGCCTATACTGTAGGCAACGTGAATTTACACGCAATTCCTGGGGCTCAATGGGAAAATATTTGGAATGTGGAGAATCCAAGGTGGACGCGAGACGTCTGCTTGTCAACACTGCTGCGCCGGAAGGAGGTTTCTTTCCTGTTATTTCGTTTGTAGACGTTATTTTGATTAGAGTACATGAGAGTAGGCAACACTGGTTAGACCCATAGCAAAGGCTAGTCGGGGGGGGGGGGGGGGGTCTAAGCTAAAGTTTGTAAGTACAAGCAATAGACTGTGTTTACAAAGCGAACGATTATATAGAAATCCATTTCCACACTGTTCCATAATTTTGTGCAACTTCGCCCCATCTCGGTTCTCAAGCGTTTGGCAAAAGGGGATGCTTGACGCGTTGAGCGGTTATACGAAAAAAATTTCGCGCTTTGTCAGTGGTCCGAATGGCGCGCTTCCCTCACAGTTACCCCCGGGATCAGCCAGTCGTGAGCGGTGGATGATGGGAAACCAGTATAATGCAGCGGAAGGAATCGTATTGCATTAGACCGGTCTTGCAAGTGTTCACCGCGGAGCTAAAATGCCTGCGGAGAGAGCAGGCCCTCTATCTGTTTTCTAAGAAATCTCGATAAAAGCAAATGCGGAAAACTGGCTAACAATGCCTTGAAACATGCCCCCTCCCTTCGGAAGGGCCTAAACGTCAGTGAGCACACGTATCCTCCGATGAGTCTGAACAAGAGGCGCGCCTTTGGACTTCAAGGATCGACGTGCCGTGCATTACAACTTACAAGACGCGTCGAGAGCAGTAACGAACGACAACAAAACACGCACACTCTTTCCGGAAGCGAGAGACGCAACATTTCCCACTAAAGTGCGGTCCCGCGTATAGCTCCCGGAGAAATTTGTTTTGGCTCTCGCCGGCGTTTAGTTCTGCCCTGCATGGTTTATACACTGACAAATTATACTTTCAAAACTCTGATTTCGTTATCTAGCGGTAACAGGTTTATCATTACAGATAGAAGGAAGGTCAACGTTTTATTGTTCGAATTTCGCGCCTAAACCGCCTGCGCCACTAAGTCAGCGTGACGTAACGAAATTGAAGATTATTTTCTTTCGGGCCGTCCTAAGTTCAGTCTCTGGCTCTTACATAATACCATAGCAAATTTACCGATAGCAAATTAACCGATAACAAATCAACCCGGCGAGGAGGCCCTCCGTTAAAAATCCGCGACGTGCACGACGAGCTATAGCTGATGCGAGAACTCTGCGAGAGGTGTAATATAGCGCTATCCACTCGTCGCTGGTTTTGGCGCCTTGCGTCGTCTTATCGGGCCTCAACTCACGATAAGATTGGCTTCTTTTGGTGTTGCAGAACATACGAATACAGCTCAACCTAGTTTGCTCTGTAATGTTTAAAACCGATTCTCGCTGAAGGTCAGAGCGTTGAAGACCATCGTAAACGTAAACGGAAACCCGCACGCTTCGGCGACGAGAACGGTGGCCGGTCGAAGCGAACACTTTTGTGACAAACTGCGCACCGTCGGCCATGGATGTTCGTGAGATCCTTTTAAAAACAATTCCCGTTATTCGCCCGAAAAAATATAATGCAGCAAGTACTCCTTCAGAGCGTGCGCTTTATATCACGTAGCCACGTATGCGACCATGGCAGGGCACACGCGACTAAACTCCATGAGAATCGCAGAATTAAGCACATGCTCCGCCCACAAAACCACGTCCTCCATGCTTCCGCGCCCCAGAGAGGAAGTTCTCGAGAGATGCCGATGTCCGTGACGCCAGCTTCCCGCCATGCCAGTTCCCGAACACGATGGCCAGCCAGGATGACGTCCATGCACCATATTATCACGCGTACATTGTTCTGATTTTTTGACCGCGACCGTTTTTCACGCGCTGCCACGCTGCATGTTCACGCAGCTTCTCAATTAACGGGCTATAATACCCCGATATAGCGGCCACGATGGCGTCAATGCAAATAATCTATTGAAAGAAGTTCGGTCTCCGCAGCGACGTCACATGCTCGAGCGCACGTCATATTGGCTGGCGCGTCTATACCAATTCTCTACGAGTATTGTGAGTAAGTGATGTATTCGCCACGGCAATGTGAGTTTGTCACCGACCATAGTTTCCTTTTCATGAAACTCCCTCCATTTTTTCTGGAGGGAGTTCCTCTTTGCAGAACTTCTTTGCTAACACTCATCACGTACTTTCATATGTCCATGGCAACAAAGAATGTGTCGTAGCAACAATGAATGCAGAAAGAGAAACAAAATGGAGTATTCGTCTGTACCTGCCACTGTACTCCATTTTTTTTTCTTCGCTTGTGCCCAGACACGTGCGCACCTGGAGCTAGCACATTTCCGTAATCGTGGAGAATAGAGGAAGTCTGACACACACAAAAAAAAGTATTCCATGATGGATCGACTACGCCTGGGCGCCCGAACCTTACCCGAACTGCAGCAGTACATGCACTCAGCTGGCAAGTGCGACGTCACAATCAAAAATACTTGCACAATCCGGAAAGCCTTAGCGTTTCAGGCGTTGTCGCTGAGCGCGGTTGAGTCACCATCATGTTAACATTGCGAAGGCTGCAATGAACAGCGCGGTATTACAGATTTGCCTTTCGCATGCAATCTGTGCGAACACTGGCAGCGAGTGACATGGGCGGCAGATTTCCTGGGCATTGCGACCATCTGGAGTGGTGCCGTGCATGTAGAATCATGTGACTCAGTGGAAGCGGTGTGCCTGTTCGGGCCAAAGCAGCTCGCATATACCACTCGCATTTCGCAATATAGACAAATTTTTTTTTCGGCAATCGGTTATAGGAGTCATCTTTTTTCGTTAGTTTCAATATAAGACGCAGAGCTCAGGCAATAAGTTAATGCATATGTAACATATTTCTCGGGTGATTTACGGTGACATTGGTTTATAAAAGTGCAGGAGGTTTAGCGTCTCCGTAAACTCATCACTGTATACCGCAGACGGAAACGTGAACAGCAGTACTGGTGGTGCCGCCTGGTGACGCTGAAAACGGTGGAATCAGGTTTCTTTCAGTGGCGATGACCCAGGCGTCATCCCAGAGTCGATCATATGCCCAGTAGACACAACACGCTCTGCGAGGGCATCAGACACTATTTTATTGCTTTTCTCATCATTAAAGGTGCTCCCGGGGCGTGCTTTTGAAGTTTCCGATTTTTTTTTTTATATATTGCCCCCATTATTACAGTTGACACATATATACACGCATTCGTTGTCTGAGCAAGGAATTGAGTACACAACTCCCGCAAAATCCTTTCTGTCTAATTTGTCTTTGACATTCGTAATGCTGAGCTTCCTTGCTCGTTGCCCTGAGAATCTCTGATTATTCAAATTACTGCGCACGCGCTAAACAGGAATGCCGGCAGTTTTCGTATATGCGCGATGCCGGCACCACATGATAACACGTGTTTTTTAAAGAGTGTACCGCGAGGGAGCCGAAAAGTATTTTAATTAAATACATTTTACCTCGGTCGGCGCGTGACGTGTGTATTATTACTACGGGATTCCGTCAGACCGCCGATTTCATAAACAACAACAACGCCGGATAACCAGCGCTCCTGCCTGTCGCATTTTTCTCCATTTTATTTATTTTTATTTATTCACGGTACCCTAAAAGGCACTCAGTTGAGGGGGGGGGGGGGGGGCGAGCTGTACAAACAAACGTGATTAGAACGTAGTAGTCGCAAAAACCCATATGATGAAGTACAGAACAAAAGTATATACAGAGTTTAGCTAGCAAGAAACAAAGTGTAAAAAAATAGTAAGAATTACAAAAACAAAGTATTGCACAGAGCACGTTATACTCCGGGCGGTCCGGGCCGCTGTATCTTGAAAGTCATCTGCGACGGGGACACAGTCCTCCGTGCGCTGCGTTTTCGCGGCTTAGTTCGCGTTGATGCGAGCCGCAGCACGAAGTACAATTCGCTCAATGCTGCGGCCGCGCTTCCTCACTCCAGCGTTCTGACTGCGAGTTTCCGCGGTCATCGAGCGAGATGCGTTTACGTTTGCTTGTGCGGGCGTGACACCATGCTTATTAATTTAGATAGTGCGCCTATGTTTACAAGTTTATACGGCCGATAAAGCTACTATCCTCACTTCGTATAGCTGTCTACTAATTTGCTGTCGCAATCGTTGCTTCGCCTTTCGGGCGAAACTGTAACCTTTTTTTCGGCATGTCGAAAATGCCTTGCGCTTTTCATGCGCGCCGGTGTCGATCACAACACCAGTGTGTATACGCATTTCTTACCACAATGTGCCTTCTTGACCATCGCACAATAGGCTTGGATTGACTACTCAGATTGCTCCTGTAGGAAGCAGGTGAGGTTAGACATAGGTGAAAAAAAGGACCTAACTTACGCAACCGATAACGCGCTGAAGGCGGGTATTATAGAGTCATAATTTCAGTTATTTACACAAAATAAGCATTCCTGAAGAAACCCGACGCACTTCCAGCTCCTTACTTTTACCAGCATGGGTTTGCCTTCTCGTCCAGTAATCAGTGTTACGCACGTTCGTACACATGTTTAGGAAGAAACTACGCGGATCGAAAACAATTCTCTTTTGAAACTTTCAACTCGCTTCATAGAGAAACCACTGCACGTTTAGACAGTGCGAATAACAGCCTTTCTATTGCGCCATACAAAATAGGAGGATCCTTGAAAAAACTGCAGACAGAGCCTTCAATAAAGCCGCGCTTGCGACAGCGCGCGCAGAGGAAATTTTATTGCCTCAAACGGGGGTGTCGTTCGTTTGGAAGCATCGCCTCTATAACACCGCACGTGGTCCAGCGCCGTTTCCAAACCCGTTCGAGGTCACTTTCGACAGCGAACAACTGCGCGACGCGTATACAAAAATCTCGCGACATGCAGCTTCCGGGCGTTTCGAAACGCGCGAAGTCGTGTTTCATCAGCGCGCGTTGATCGCAAATTGGAATCCCACACACACACGAGTCGTCGGGCACCATTTTTCCTCTTTTGCAACGACCTCCTCTAGCTGCGGTCGTCATCTCTGCCAACGCCGAGAAAAAAAAATAATTAAGCGAACCAGCACGTGGCTCGCACTTGCGCACGTGTCCCGTGGATCACGCTTTGCATGTGACGAAAGCATAAAGAATTAAAGAGCAAGAAAAAAAATCGATAAAAAAAAGTTGCGCGGGGCCGCGGACATAATAGACTCTTTACGAAACAATCGCGGTTTCGGGCAGCTGCCATCTTCTGCTCTTTCGTACGTAAAACGAGGCTTAGGAAGCGAGATATACGGTAGACGTCATCTTCGCGAGGTGGTAAACAAAAACGATTTCCAGACGGGTGCCAATTGCACCACGGTCTGTGATAGGGTGCTATTAGGGCGCATTTATAAATGCATGTAATAGCGATTCTTTATTTGTTTATTTATTTTCTTATTTATTTTAGCCTCAGCGCTTATACGTTTACTAACATTTAAGCATAGGCATACCTGCCAACCTCAAGACTTTCAAATTCGTAAACTCGCGACCGGGGGGGGGGGGGGGGGGGGGGGGGCGTGCACGGGAATTCTGCCGAGGGGTACGACTTCAAACACACTTGGAAGTACTGATAGTATCTAGTACTGACGAGGCTTCGAGCACGCCATCACACTTCGCAGCCTCTACGGCTACAAAACACCGGAGTGCCGGAGTCGCACTGCGCCCGATGCAGCAGCACGTCGCACAAAAAAAAAAAAAAAAAAAGGCGAGGCCCACAAAACAGGTCATACAGTAAAAGTTCGTTAATTCGGATTTCACGGGACCGAAACAAATGTCCGAATTAACCGAATGTCGAATTATCGAGGGTATCAAGAAAACAATAAACAAATGCTTACTACGTCAACACGCTCTTATTTGCAGTATGAATCAGCAAATTCTGTTTATATTTTGCATAAACGCAATGCGGAAGCTGCAATTCTCGTCATCTCGCGACTGATTAGAGCTCGCAGCGGCGAAGGTTTCGCGACTTCCTTCACATTGCGGCCGCGGCGCGCGTCTTCATCTGAGACGGGCTTTTCACTAGCGCGCGCACATCCCGTTATTTTTTCGCCAATGTCGCCGGGTCGCCGCCCATCGCGATGTAGACGGTGCGCCTCTTCCTCTTCACAACCGCAATCTCTCTCTCTTCATCCTCGACAGCTTTACACTGAGTAAAAACGAAACTATTGCTTACCGCAACCGCTGTCAACGTGATCATGCACGGCGACCTTGCGGTTCTGAAGGCGCGCGGCTGACGCACGCATAGTCAAACCGAAACTACCGTTTGCTGCAACTGCGGACGAAACCGCTGTCGATATCGACGCGATCATTCATGGCGACTACCGAGTTATGAAGGCACACGGCCGACGTGCGTACCGAGTCAAAACGAAACTACTGTTTGCCGCAACCGCAGCGGACGGAATCGCGGCAGCTATCAAGACGATCATGGTTGGTAACTACGCAGTCATGAAGGCACGCGGCCAACGCGGTGCTATGTGCGGCGGTAAACGCAAGCTAGACACGTATAGGCACGAAGCCTTCCGGCGTTGTTGTCATTCCAGTACTCCGTCGCTTCGTTTCGGTGGACGCTAACGTTGTTTTGGCGCGGTGCATTCATGTTTCGGAGGGTGGCGTGGCTTAGAGCTATGGGCGCGGACCATTCGTGTTCGGAGGGGCGGAAGGGCAACGGGACAGAGGCGCGCGAGGCTGGCGATGCGGAGAAGGATGGAAAACAACGCGCGGCGGCGTGGAATGGCTCAAATTTCTTTTTTTTTTTTTTTTTGGTCTTTTCAAGGAGTTTGTATTCCATTCCCTGACGGCACGGACACTGAGTGAAAACTAGAGTGTACTAGTGAAAACGAAACTACTTTTTGCCGCAACCGCTGCAGATGAAACCGCGGCCGCTATCAACGCGATCACGGATGGCGACTACGCAGTTTTGAAGGCACGCGGCCAACGCGGTGCTATGCGCGCCGGCAAACGCAAGAATAAAAGCTTTAAAGGCTCAAATAGGCACGAAGCGTCCTGGCGTTGCTGTCATTCCCGTACGATTTGAACTCCGTCGCTTCGTTTCGGTGGACGCTAATGCCGTTATGGTAGAGTACACTCTAGTTATAGCTCGTTTGCGTCGCACATGCTCACGTTGGTTTCGACGGGAATTCAGGGCGCAAGCTCCTTTCCCAAGCGTATCACCCCTGAAGGAAGCCGAACGCCAGGCCGGGGTACGCTTGTACCCTTTTGAACCAGTGGGTGCCCGGCGGCGGTGAGAATCGAACCCACAGCCTCCCGCAGTGCTCGCCGAGCACCAAGAGTTGTCCGAATTAACCGATGTGCGGCCAAATACGTCCGAATTAACGAGAGTTTCATTGCATTAAATAATGCAAACGCCTGCCGGGACCAAAGGACGTGTCCGAATTAACGAGCTTTTACTGTACTCGCGAAAAAAGCCTAGCGAAGGTGACAGCTAGGCAAGACGACTAGCCACAGCCTCCCATACCGAAACTGTGCCTGCCGCATCGACCCGAATCGCCATCGTCTCTGGGGGCGCCACTTACGTACAGGTGGACCTCTATGTTGAGAGTAACGACAACCAGTGACTTCCAACCGTCGTCAGGTAGTCCAACAATCCGATGACGAAGGCAACGTCAAA